>NC_086453.1:79172277-79466854 GCF_028390025.1 Pseudophryne corroboree | reverse complement strand
GGTCAACCGCTGAGCAGAAAGTTCCCACCATTGGTTACAATGGAGCGCATAGGCGCTACATTGTAACACTGCCGTGTGCCGCCTGTCAGACAGTACAGGAGCACACAGCCGATCAGGAGGGTGCTACAACGTGGCGCTCCCTGATTGGCTGAAGAAACCCACTTAGACATCAGTCAGAGTGGGTTTCTGGCATTCGGGGAAAGGGGACCCATGTGAAAACATGGGTCCCCTTTCAGTGCGTGGCTCGGGTCTCCGTTTTATTTTTTTAATCAAGTACGTGGATTACAAAAGGATTATCCGAGGAGCCTGGTACCCTGGATCTGGTGAGTATAATTTATTCAACAGGTACCCCATGGATTCTACTGGAGAAGAGGACCGACCTGCGTGTGAACATAAGGTAAGTATGTATGTATGTTTGTGTGGATGGATGTAATAAAACTTTACTTTCAAGGTGTGTGTGTATTGTCTTTTTTTGGGTATTTTTTTAGTAGTAGTACTACAGGTACCAGCGGGCCCGTTTTTCCGCCGCATGCTGGTACTTGTGGTTCTCCAAGTACCAGCTTGCGGGGGAGGCTTGCTGGGACTTGTAGTACTGCTACTAAAAACAATATTCATAACTATCAACAAAGGCTATCAGCCCCCCATCCGCAGCCCATTGGATGGGGGGGACAGCCTCGGGCTTCACCCCTGGCCCTTGGGTGGCTGGGGGGGGGACCCCTTGATTGAAGGGGTCCCCACTCCCCCAGGGTACCCCGGCCAGGGGTGACTAGTTGGATATTTGATGCCACGGCCGCAGGGCACGGTATAAAAGTGACCCCCGGCTGTGGCATTATCTGTCCAGCTAGTGGAGCCCGGTGCTGGTTTTAAAAATACGGGGGACCCCTACGCTTTTTGTCCCCCGTATTTTTGGAACCAGGACCAGGCGCAGAGCCCGATGCTGGTTGCTTAAATATGGGGGAACCCCTGTCCATTTTTTTCCCATATTTCTGCAACCAGGATCGGCTCAAAGAGCCCGAGGCTGGTTTGCCTTAGGAGGGGGGACCCCACGCAATTTTTTTTTAACATTTAAACTTTATTTTTTTTTAAAACAAAGTGCACAATGAAGCCCAGCACGGATCTCTCAGATCCGGCCGAGATTCATTGTATTAAAGTCGGCAGTGTTTTACAAGTCACTCACGTAAAACACTGCCTAAAAAAACGAATGACATCGACATCGGAAAACCCGAAAATGCAGAATACGGCAGCTTAGTAAATTAGTCGTAATAAATTCAAAAAGTTGCAGATTTACACTTTCGATGTCATTCGTGATTATTCTCCCACCAAATCGGGAGAATTACGAATGTTAGTAAATATACCCCATAGAGTATGTTAAGGCAGCAAGCGAAATATAGGTTATAAACAGGGTTAGTCTGGTCCACAGGGGTACAGGGGAAACTCTCCCCAGTGGGCCCTACTGTCTGGGAGCCCCACATCCTCCTCTAGGGATCAGGTTCCAAGCTGTGCACTGGAATTATACATTAAATATATGTTACCTTATACTGCAGAAGTCTATAGTGTACACTATCATGCATGCACTAGCAGTATTTACTGTATATATTTATCAAGGGGCCCAGGCTATGTACTCTTTAATGGTTAGCCAAACCTCTGTGGAGCCAAACCCTCTGGAGATTGGTCACACCCCTAAACATGGGCACCTACGACTGCATTCCCCCGGGGGGCCCTTTATGCCCCAGTCCGACACGGGTTATAAATAATCCAATTGTTGTGTATTCACCAATAATATTTTGCAGCAGACAATTACATAGACATACACTTCTCCTGGGGATATTGGGGGTAATTCAGACCTGATCGCTAGGCTGTGTTTTCGTACAAGTCTAAACTGCGCATGCGTATGCATCGCAATGCGCAGGCGCATCGCACAAATACAAAGCGGATTGCCGCTCAGCGATGGGTTTGTGCGAAGAATTCATTTGCACGGGCGTCCGCAAGGAGATTGATAGCAAGAAGGCGTTTGTGGGTGTCAGTTTTGGAAAAACGCAGTCGTTCCCAAGCGTTTGCAGGGAGGGTTCCTGACGTCAATTCCGGTCCCGGACAGGCTGATGTGATCGCAGTGGTTGAGTAAGTTCTGGGCTGTGCAGAGACTGCACAAGATTTGTTTGTACAGCTCTGCTACACATGCGTTCGCACACTTGCATGGCTAAAATACACACCCCCTGTAGGCGGTGACTATCTGATCGCAGCAGTGCAAAAATCACTTGCTATCGGTCAGGTCTGAATTAGGCCCTCAGCCTCAAGTCATGGATTCCTATGGTGACAGTCAGATATAGAAATGAACTTGACAGTCGATACATATTATTCTATTCTTGCATAGAGAAAATCATCCAAGGTATAAAACTCAATTATAGAAACAAAGTGTCACATTCAGGGTTAGACTGGCCCATAGGGGTACAGGGGAAACCACCGGTGGGCCCCACTGCATGAAGCCCCACCCCCTCCTCTAGGGTTCCAGACTGTACTGTTACTAATCTAGTACATCACCATGCATGCACAACAGTATTTACTGTATATATTTTTCTAGGGGACCAACAATTTCAAAATGGTTAGGCAAACCAATGTGGTGGCTGGGCACACCCCCTCTAGAGACAGGCCACTCCCCTAAACATGGGCCCCTACCACTGCATTCTCCCGGTGGGCCCTACATGCCCCAGTCCGACACTGGTCACATTATGCAGAAAATGTATCTTTTTATCTGTAATATAGAGATGAAAGGATTTGGTGAACAACATCCTTAGCTTGGGATCCGGTCTGAAGATCGACAGTGTCTAGGTCGACAATGTTTAGGTCGACCACTATAGGTCGACAGTCACTAGGTAGACATGGATGGAAGGTCGACAGGGTTTCTAGGTCGACATGTGCTAGGTCGACAGGTCTAAAGGTCGACATGAGTTTTTCAAACATTTTTTATTTTTTTTAATTTTTTCATACTTAACGATCCACGTGGACTACGATTGGAACGGTAAAGTGTGCCGAGTGAAGCGAAGGCACCATGCGAGGGGACGCGGTGCACTAATTTGGGATCCCGGTCACTCTACGAAGAAAACGACACCAAAAAAAAAAATTCCTCATGTCGACCTTTAGACCTGTCGACCTAGCACATGTCGACCTAGAAACCCTGTCGACCTTCCATCCATGTCGACCTAGTGACTGTCGACCTATAGTGATCGACCTAAACATTGTCGACCTAGACACTGTCGATTTGATGAACCACACCCTCAGCTTTTGTATCAAACAACTGTAAATGCTCGTGGAACAAGGTCCTTCAATTGATCTGATAATTGCCACTGGTAAAGAATAAATTAAACTAGGAAAAAAGAGGCAAAGAAAAAGAAAAAAGATCCCTTCCAGTGTGAAACCTCTAGTCTCCTGCTTCTTGTTATGTGCTAGTAATTCCCATGGGATGCAGTCAAAATGCCAGCGGTGAGGATCTCGGCGTTCAGGAGACCAACGTCGGAATCCCAACACACAACGTTTTGCCAACGGTCAGTATCCCCTAGACATCCGCCCCTAGTTCCCGCTCGGTTGGTGGGTACATGCAACCAATCCGAGCGGGAATAGAACCTGTGGCAAGCAAAGCAGAACACGAGTGTGAAATTAAAACCATAATATGGGGGTCCGCACACATCTCTAGGTAAAATATATGTTAGTTATTATCATCAATTATCACCATTAGTAAAAAAAAAAAATGGTTATTGCAGAATATTTTGCATTTAAAAAAAAAATATTAATAAAAGAACAGCACCACTCATTAAAATAGTGTAAGTAACCAGAACCAGTGCTATACCTTTTCTGATTTTGCTAAAGCAAGGGAACAATGGGCTCGATTCAGACCTGACTGCTGTTGTGCACAGCGGGCGATTATCGAATGACTGCGCATGAACCACAATGCGCATGCACGTCGCCAAACAGCGACAGGATGGTGCAAAAATTTTGATCACAAGGCGATTGACAGGAAGCGGACTTTTGGGGGTGGTAACTGCCCGTTTTCTGAGAGTGTCAGGGAAAACGCAGGCATTCCAAACGTTTTCAGGGGGAGGGGGTATGAAGTCAGCTCCAGCCCTGAACAGCCTGTTTCTATCGCACTGTAGGAGTAAGGCTTGGGCTACGTTCAGACTGCACAGACTGGAAAAATCATTAGATGGTGAGTGAGTTGTGAACGGATTTGCAGCTGTCCGCTGTCTAGCGGAATTTTCACACAGCGTACACATGCATTCGCACACTTGCACGGGGCGGGTTTTCACTTTCCCTGGACGATGACTATCTGATCACAGACCTCTGCAAATTTGCAGCACAGCGATCAGGTCTGAATTAGGCCCAATAAGCGCTGAGTACTCTTTCAGAATTTGCAACCAGTACGAGGCAATGTCATTCTCGATCACACTACGGTACCGATTCAGACCTGGACGTTGCTATGACAGTGGTCGCAGGCTGAATCCTAACAACAGCCGCACTGCGCATGCTCACACAGTTAGATGTGACGGCATCTCACTTCTGCGATCACCTCTGCCTGACTGACAGGCAGAGATGGTCGAGGGTCGGGAGGCAGTGTTGCAGTGGCATGGGGGGGGGGGGGAGGGGGTGCCATGTGGAAAACGCCGGCATGTCCGGACCGCTTGCGTGGTGGCCGGTGGTGTGTGTGTGACATAACACGCAGTGGCTGCGACCCCAAACATAATGGGTAGCCGCCAGGCTGCGCAGGCAGAGGGCTACTCTAAACATGCAAAAGCATGTCTGCGGGGGGGGGGGGGGGGGGAGCGACTGGATCCAGCATGCGGAATAATTGTCATACATTTGATTTTTTTTTAACACATCTACGATCAACTCTGAATCGCCCCTATGGCAGGGAAACAAGCAACATTAAGAGTTGGGTTATAAAACTGTATGAAACCAATATCAGTTTCATTGAGATGTTTGCCTAATGATGGGTTGTACTTCTAAAACCAAGTCGGTTTTTATTAAAAAAAAATAATAATATTAATAAAATTCAAAACTTTTGAGAGTTACATTTAGCCAGTACACCAGCCTCCAGTAGAATAGGTTTGACCTATCGTTGTAAAATATATTTTGTTGGATGGTTGCTTCCTGCGTGTGTTTAGGCACAAAGGGCCTAATTCAGATCTAATCGCAGAAGCAAATTTGTTAGCTAATGGGAAAAACTATGGCCCTCATTCCGAGTTGTTCGCTTGTTATATTCTTCTCGCAACAGAGCGATTAGTCGCTAATGCGCATGCACAATGTTCGCAGTGCGTCTGCGCCAAGTAAATTTGCTAAGAAGTTTGGTATTTTACTCACGGCTTAATGGAGAAATTTCTTCGTTCTGGTGATCGGAGTGTGATTGACAGGAAGTGGGTGTTTCTGGGCGGAAACTGGACGTTTTATGAGTGTGTGTGGAAAACGCAGGCGTTTCTGGGAAAAACGCGGGAGTGTCTGGAGAAATGGGGAGTGTCTGGGCGAACGCTGGGTGTGTTTGTGACGTCAAACCAGGAACGAAACTGACTGAACTGATCGCAGTGGCAGAGTAAGTCCCGAGCTACTCAGAAACTGCTAAGAAATTTCTATTCGCAATTCTGCTAAGCTAAGATTCACTCCCAGTAGGCGGCGGCTTAGCGTGTGCAAAGCTGCTAAAAGCAGCTAGCGAGCGAACAACTCGGAATGAGGGCCCATGTGCACTGCAGGGGGGGCAGATATAACATTTGCAGAGAGAGTTAGATTTGGGTGGGTTATATTGTTTCTGTGCAGGGTAAATGCTGGCTGCTTAATTTTGACACTGCAATTTAGATTTCAATTTGACCCCACCCAAATCTATCTCTCTCTTCACATGTTATATCTGCCCCCACCCCCCGCAGTGCACATGGATTTGCCCATTAGCTAACAAATATGCTGCTGCGATCAGATCTGAATAAGGCCCAATGTTTTGTCTTTCTAGAACATTTTATTAACTAACGCAATTCATTCTAACCCCATATTTAAAATTAATCAAACACCATTTTAGTGCAATTGAGTGGTATTCTTCTAACACATACTTGCCTACCTGACCCTCTCCATGAGGGAGAAAATGCTCTGTTCCTGGACTTTCCTGGTAATGTATGATTGCCAACACCTGTGGTGAAACCCCTTTCTTATCAATTACCTAGCTCACCACAGGTGATGGCAATCATACATTACCAGGAAAGACCAGGAACAGAGGATTTTCTCCCTCATGGAGAGGGTCAGGTAGGCAAGTATGTTCTAACATCGTTACTATAGTCAATATCAGTGTCTAGGGTGCAGCTGTCCCCTCCCAATGTGTAGGACTCTTCACCCTCTAATCCCCTTCCAGGAGTGCCATGAGGGGGGTGGGGTGGGGGAAAGTGGATATTTATTTTGGAGGGCCCCGGAGGAGACCCATGCCAGTTGCTGAGTTGGGGCAAACGTTGGATTTGCACATAATATTTGACATTGATTATTTGTAGAAGGGGCCTGCCTGGATTAGACCACACTACTCCCCCACCTCAGTTCATACTTGCCTACCTGACCCTCTCCATGAGGGAGAAAATGCTACGTTCCTGGACTCTCCTGGTAATGTATGATTGCCATCACCTGTGGTGAGCTAGTTAATTGATAAGAAAGGTGTTTCACCACAGGTGATGGCAATCATACATTATCAGGAAAGTCCAGGAACAGAGTATTTTCTCCCTCATGGAGAGGGTCAGGTAGGCAAGTATGCCTCAGTTTCCAGTAGTGATGTGCACCGGAAATTTTTCGCGTTTTGGTTTTGGGTTCGGTTCCGCGGCCGTGTTTTGGATTCGGAAGCGTTTTGGCAAAACCTCACCGACATTTTTTTGTCGGATTCGGGTGTGTTTTGGATTCGGGTGTTTTTAAAAAAAAAACCTAAAAAACAGCTTAAATCATAGAATTTGGGGGTCATTTTGATCCCATAGTATTATTAACCTCAATAACCATAATTTCCACTCATTTCCAGTCTATTTTGAACACCTCACACCTCACAATATTATTTTTAGTCCTAAAATTTGCACCGAGGTCGCTGGATGGCTAAGCTAAGCGACACAAGTGGCCGACACAAACACCTGGCCCATCTAGGAGTGGCACTGCAGTGTCAGGCAGGATGGCCCTTCAAAAAAATAGTCCCCAAACAGCACATGATGCAAAGAAAAAAAGAGGCACACCAAGGTGGCTGTGTGACTAAGCTAAGCGACACAAGTGGCCGACACAAACACCTGGCCCATCTAGGAGTGGCACTGCAGTGTCAATCAAGACAGGATGGCCTTTCCAAAAAATTGTCCCCAAACAGCACATGATGCAAAGAAAAAAAGAGGCGCACCAAGGTGGCTGTGTGACTAAACTAAGCGACGCAAGTGGCCGACACAAACACCTGGCCCATCTAGGAGTGGCACTGCAGTGTCAATCAAGACAGGATGGCCCTTCCAAAAAATTGTCCCCAAACAGCACATGATGCAAAGAAAACAAGAGGTGCACCAAGGTGGCTGTGTGACTAAGCTAAGCGACACAAGTGGCCGACACAAACACCTGGCCCATCTAGGAGTGGCACTGCAGTGTCAATCAAGACAGGATGGCCCTTCCAAAAAATTGTCCCCAAACAGCACATGATGCAAAGAAAAAAAGAGGCGCACCAAGGTGGCTGTGTGACTAAGCTAAGCGACACAAGTGGCCGACACAAACACCTGGCCCATATAGGAGTGGCACTGCAGTGTCAATCAAGACAGGATGGCCCTTCCAAAAAATTGTCCCCAAACAGCACATGATGCAAAGAAAAATGAAAGAAAAAAGAGGTGCAAGATGGAATTGTCCTTGGGCCCTCCCACCCACCCTTATGTTGTATAAACAGGACATGCACACTTTAATGAACCCATCATTTCAGCGACAGGGTCTGCCACACGACTGTGACTGAAATGACTGGTTGGTTTGTGCCCCCACCAAAAAAGAAGCAATCAATCTCTCCTTGCACAAACTGGCTCTACAGAGGCAAGATGTCCACCTCATCATCATCCTCCGATTCCTCACCCCTTTCACTGTGTACATCCCCCTCCTCACAGATTATTAATTCGTCCCCACTGGAATCCACCATCTCAGGTCCCCGTGTACTTTCTGGAGGCAATTGCTGCTGGTGAATGTCTCCACGGAGGAATTGATTATAATTCATTTTGATGAACATCATCTTCTCCACATTTTCTGGAAGTAACCTCGTACGCCGATTGCTGACAAGGTTAGCGGCTGCACTAAACACTCTTTCGGAGTACACACTGGAGGGAGGGCAATGTAGGTAGAATAAAGCCAGTTTGTGCAAGGGCCTCCAAATTGCCTCTTTTTCCTGCCAGTATACGTACGGACTGTCTGACGTGCCTACTTGGATGCGGTCACTCATATAATCCTCCACCATTCTTTCCATGGTGAGAGAATCATATGCAGTGACAGTAGACGACATGTCAGTAATCATTGGCAGGTCCTTCAGTCCGGACCAGATGTCAGCACTCGCTCCAGACTGCCCTGCATCACCGCCAGCGGGTGGGCTAGGAATTCTTAGCCTTTTCCTCGCACCCCCAGTTGCGGGAGAATGTGAAGGAGGAGATGTTGACGGGTCACGTTCCGCTTGACTTGACAATTTTCTCACCAGCAGGTCTTTGAACCTCTGCAGACTTGTGTCTGCCGGAAAGAGAGATACAACGTAGGTTTTAAATCTAGGATCGAGCACGGTGGCCAAAATGTAGTGCTCTGATTTCAACAGATTGACCACCCGTGAATCCTGGTTAAGCGAATTAAGGGCTCCATCCACAAGTCCCACATGCCTAGCGGAATCGCTCTGTTTTAGCTCCTCCTTCAATGTCTCCAGCTTCTTCTGCAAAAGCGTGATGAAGGGAATGACCTGACTCAGACTGGCAGTGTCTAAACTGACTTCACGTGTGGCAAGTTCAAAGGGTTGCAGAACCTTGCACAACGTTGAAATCATTCTCCACTGCGCTTGAGTCAGGTGCATTCCCCCTCCTTTGTCTATATCGTGGGCAGATGTATAGGCTTGAATGGCCTTTTGCTGCTCCTCCATCCTCTGTAGCATATAGAGGGTTGAATTCCACCTCGTTACCACCTCTTGCTTCAGATGATGGCAGGGCAGGTTCAGGAATGTTTGGTGGTGCTCCAGTCTTCTGTACGCGGTGCCTGAATGCCGAAAGTGGCCCGCAATTCTTCGGGCCACCGACAGCATCTCTTGCACGCCCCTGTCGTTTTTTAAATAATTCTGCACCACCAAATTCAATGTATGTGCAAAACATGGGACGTGCTGGAATTTGCCCAGATGTAATGCACGCACAATATTGCTGGCGTTGTCCGATGTCACAAATCCCCAGGAGAGTCCAATTGGGGTAAGCCATTCTGCGATGATCTTCCTCAGTTGCCGTAAGAGGTTGTCAGCTGTGTGCATATTCTGGAAAGCGGTGATACAAAGCGTAGCCTGCCTAGGAACGAGTTGGCGTTTGCGAGATGCTGCTCATAGGTGTGCGCAGGTGGGGTGCCTCGTGCGCACAGGCACCCCCTAATGTCTGGCACTCCGATCACACATGCCTGATGCAGCGATCGCCGAGCATGCTGATTACAGTCCCCTCTGTGCTGCACCCTGTCAGGACTGCAGTACTGACCGGACGCATGGGTTAATCAAGGGTGCCACTGCCACCGGCTTTCAAACTCCTGGATCCACCTCCATGTACAAAAACAGCGTGATGTGATGTGATTACGTTATGCTCCTCATACGCGCACCCGCCACATGCCCTCCTCTCTCCTTCTATGCTATGCCAGCGCCAGCCACTGATGAGTATCAGCATGCAGCCAGCGTTCCTCTTAGGAAGACAAATTCAATACTGGCAGGCGGTCGGCAGCAACATTGACACGTCACTCATTTTTCCAGCAGCAGCAGTACTAGTCTGCGACCGTCAGTGAGTGGCTGACTTGTAAGTAAGCTGCTGCAGTTTGCAGGGGAAAGTGAGAGGGAGCCAGACCAGGCTGAGGAGGAGCAGTGTAATTGCAGTGAGTGCCATCAGGGGTGTTTGCTTGGTGCACACCACAACATCTGACAATGTATCTGCTTTATTAGGATTGCTACAAGGGAGGATATTTGATATTGCGTTGACCATCAATAGATGGTGCTAGACACACCCTGCCGATGGTGCACCCCCTAATAAAATGTGCTGCGCACGCCTATGATGCTGCTACTGGTGCCGCCGCTGCTGTTCTTGCTGCGGGAGGCAATACATCTACCCAGTGGGCTGTCACAGTCATATAGTCCTGAGTCTGCCCTGCTCCACTTGTCCACATGTCCGTGGTTAAGTGGACATTGGGTACAACTGCATTTTTTAGGACACTGGTGACTCTTTTTCTGAGGTCTGTGTACATTTTCGGTATCGCCTGCCTAGAGAAATGGAACCTAGATGGTATTTGGTACCGGGGACACAGTACCTCAATCAAGTCTATAGTTGCCTCTGAATTAACGATGGATACCGGAACCACGTTTCTCACCGCCCAGGCTGCCAAGGCCTGAGTTATCTGCTTTGCAGCAGGATGACTGCTGTGATATTTCATCTTCCTCGCAAAGGACTGTTGGACAGTCAATTGCTTACTGGAAGTAGTACAAGTGGTCTTCCGACTTCCCCTCTTGGATGACGATCGACTCCCAGCAACAACAACAGCAGCGCCAGCAGCAGTAGGCGTTACACTCAAGGATGCATCGGAGGAATCCCAGGCATGAGAGGACTCGTCAGACTTGACAGTGACATGGCCTGCAGGACTATTGGCTTTCCTGGGTAAGGAGGAAATTGACACTGAGGGAGTTGGTGGCGTGGTTTGCAGGAGCTTGGTTACAAGAGGAAGGGATTTAGTGGTCAGTGGACTGCTTCCGCTGTCACCCAAAGTTTTTGAACTTGTCACTGACTTATGATGAATGCGCTGCAGGTGACGTATAAGGGAGGATGTTCCGAGGTGGTTAACGTACTTACCCCTACTTATTACAGCTTGACAAAGGCAACACACGGCTTGACACCTGTTGTCCGCATTTGTGTTGAAATAATTCCACACCGAAGAGCTGATTTTTTTTGTATTTTGACCAGGCATGTCAATGGCCATATTCCTCAGACGGACAACAGGTGTCTCTCCGGGTGCCTGACTTAAACAAACCACCTCACCATCAGAATCCTCCTTGTCAATTTCCTCCCCAGCGCCAGCAACACCCATATCCTCATCCTGGTGTACTTCAACAGTGACATCTTCAATTTGACTATCAGGAACTGGACTGCGGGTGCTCCTTACAGCACTTGCAGGGGGCGTGCAAATGGTGGAAGGCGCAAGCTCTTCCCGTCCAGTGTTGGGAAGGTCAGGCATCGCAACCGACACAATTGGACTCTCCTTGGGGATTTGTGATTTTGAAGAATGCACAGTTCTTTGCTGTGCTTTTGCCAGCTTAAGTCTTTTCTTTTTTCTAGCGAGAGGATGAGTGCTTCCATCCTCATGTGAAGTTGAACCACTAGCCATGAACATAGGCCAGGGCCTCAGCCGTTCCTTGCCACTCCGTGTGGTAAATGGCATATTGGCAAGTTTACGCTTCTCCTCAGACGCTTTTAATTTAGATTTTTGGGTCATTTTACTGAACTTTTGTGTTTTGGATTTTACATGCTCTCTACTATGACATTGGGCATCGGCCTTGGCAGACGACGTTGATGGCATTTCATCATCTCGGCCATGACTAGTGGCAGCAGCTTCAGCACGAGGTGGAAGTGGATCTTGATCTTTCCCTTTAACCTCCACATTGTTGCTCTCCATTTTTTAATGTGTGGAATGATATGCCAGTATCAATAGCAATGGCCTACTACTTTATTTACTGTGCAAAACTGTCTAAAATGCACCACAGGTATAGAATGTAGATGGATAGTATACTTAATGGATGACGAGTGACGACACAGAGGTAGGTACAGCAGTGGCCTACCGTACTGCTATAAGTATATATATAATAAACTGGTGGACACTGTCAGCAAACTGCAAAACTGTCTAAAATGCACCACAGGTATAGAATGTAGATGGATAGTATACTTAATGGATGACGAGTGACGACACAGAGGTAGGTACAGCAGTGGCCTTCCGTACTGCTATAAGTATATATATAATAAACTGGTGGACACTGTCAGCAAACTGTAAAACTGTCTAAAATGCACCACAGGTATAGAATGTAGATGGATAGTATACTTAATGGATGACGAGTGACGACACAGAGGTAGGTACAGCAGTGGCCTACCGTACTGCTATAAGTATATATATAATAAACTGGTGGACACTGTCAGCTAACTGCAAAACTGTCTAAAATGCACCACAGGTATAGAATGTAGATGGATAGTATACTTAATGGATGACGAGTGACGACACAGAGGTAGGTACAGCAGTGGCCTACCGTACTGCTATAAGTATATATATAGTATACTGGTGGACACTGTCAGCAAACTGCAAAACTGTCTAAAATGCACCACAGGTATAGCATGTAGATGGATAGTATACTTAATGGATGACGAGTGACGACACAGAGGTAGGTACAGCAGTGGCCTACCGTACTGCTATAAGTATGTCATGACTAAGGTTTTGTGAACCCGGTGCTAGCGAAGTCTGCGCGGGCGACTGGAGGACTACACGAATACCACCACTGACCTGGTTTGGAAGTGTTGTGGACTCGGGGTCTCTTCCGGTGACTGGGAAGAGAAACCGCGGCAGAGATGGCCGAATCCAGGTTCTCCTCATGCAGGATGAGGTCGGCAGACAGGAAGCACGTGTGGACGCTGAAGGTCTCCTGAAAGACAGAACTGGAAAGGCGCTGATGAATCAGTGAAGAATAACCGGTACAACTGTGCTAAAGGGCACGGGGTGCTTGGGGACACTGAGATGCTTGGAGACACTGAGGTGCTTGGAGACACTGAGGTGCTTGGAGACACTGAGGTGCTTGGAGACACTGAGGTGCGTAGAAGCACTGAGGTGCGTAGAGGCACTGAGGTGCGTAGAGGCACTGAGGTGCGTAGAGACACTGAGGTGCGTAGAGACACTGGGGTGCGTAGAGACACTGAGGTGCGTAGAGGCACTGAGGTGCGTGGAGGCACTGAGGTGATTGGAGGCACTGAGGTGCGTAGAGACACTGAGGTGCGTAGAGACACTGGGGTGCGTAGAGACACTGGGGTGCTGAGGCACGGAGGTGCTGGAAGCACGGAGATGCTGAGGCACGAAGGCACGGAGGTGCTGGAAGCACGGAGATGCTGAGGCACGGAGGTGCTGAGGCACGGAGGCACGGAGGTGTTGGAAGCACGGAAGTACTGAGCTCTGGAGATCCGATCTACAACAGTAGTAAAACTGAAACACGACAGCTGTGGTTTTCAGTGGAGAACACGGAATTCAGTACTGTGCCTTTAAGACGAAACATTGCAGCTGTGCCTTTACATTGAGACTCAGGGAAATGGTGAAATCAAATGGCAACACACAAGTAAACCAAACGGTAACAAGGGAACAGAGTTTTCACAGGAACTTAGGTACAAAGGTTACCTTAAGGGAGCTCAGCATAAAGACTCACACAAGGCTGTATGTGACACGAGGAACTGGCCCAGATTCTAACTCAGCCTCCTGATTTATACTTCCTGGTCCTTGATGATTGGTGAGCAGGATTAGGTGATGCAGACAGTCTCAGGCTGGCAGAGGATTGGACAACTCTGGGTCAGGTGAACAGACACTGTCATGTGACTACTCTAGCCAAGGCTGTGATGTAGAATGAGGCCTAGCAGGCCGAGAGAACACTGAAGCCTGGACTTCTGCAAAACACAGGATGCTGGCTTTTAGACCTAAAGTTCAGATTACTGAATTCAGCCTCACACAGGAGATCACCACAGGTGGAGCTAATTAACTATTACCTCTCAGGCAGAGAACTCAGGAAAACTCATAGCGCTGACAAGCTGTCACTCCGTGAGTGAAAGGACACAGGATCCAGGACAGATGGCAGGGGTAAGTCACCAAATATAAAACCTACAGTCAGGATTGTGACAGTATCCCCCTCTTCAAGGGTGGACTCCGGACACCCATCTTAAATCTTAGAGGAACTTGAGAAATTCATACAGAAGAATTTAGGACCTTCGTTGATGCCTCTTCTTCTTACGGGAACGTTTGGTTTTGACCAAGGACAGCGGGATCTCCTGTAAAGAAAAACCTTCCTTAGAAAACATGGGGCCTCCCAAGAAAGGAGTAGCATCATGAACTGGATCAAATTCAGAGTCTGAGTCCAAGTCTAATGGAAGATATGAATCTCCCATAGATACACAGTTTGCAGATGAAAAGGAGGTGCACTGGAGTTTTAAATTCTCTGGGCTAGGAGAGACTCCAACATGAGCAATTTTAATGGTCGGATTCTTACCGAAGGAGATTCTTAGATTAACCCTGGGAGGACAGCACAAACTTCCTTCTGCATTCCCTTTAGAGCAGGATATCTTTACCGAGTCAGATTCCATAGGTTTAGGACCAAATTCTTTAACCACAGCATTACTAAAAGTCTGTAAGTCATGGAACACAGGATCATTACTCTCAAAAAGCATGTTAGCCCACTCCAAAGCTCTTCCTCTGAATGCCAGGAACAGATATCGAGTAACGTTGGAAGGAGTTACTGCACCTGAAGGATCAGACTCCATCCGAGAGAGAAATTGTTCAACCAGAGCGGCGTATTGCAGTAAATCTCCATCGAAGTAAATAGGTGGTAAACCATCAGACGAAAGCTTAGAGGCTGAAACTGGAGAAATCTTTGACTGGACGAGTAGGACTGGATTGGATCCGAGGATACTTGAATTGGCCGGAACCAAAGGAGACTGACCAGGCTGGTCCTGGAGTAACACTGGACCGGCAGGAACCGGAACGAACTGACCAGGCGGAGCCTGGAGTATTGCTGGACCGGCTGGAACCGGGACGGACTGACCAAGCTGGGCCTGGAGTATTGCTGGACCGGCTGGAACCGGGACGGACTGAGCCCTTTCTTCATGGGGCTGAACTAAGGCAGGAGCCCCCTCTTCATGGGGCTGGGCTGAGGCAAAAGCCCCCACTTCACGGGGCTGGGCTGAGGCAAGAGCCCCCACTTCACGGGGCTGGGCTGAGGCAAGAGCCCCCACTTCACGGGGCTGGGCTGAGGCAAGAACCCCCACTTCACGGGGCTGGGCAGCACTCTGTAGACTCTCTGGCTGGGCAACACTCTGTAGACTATCTGGCTGGGCAGCACTCTGAAGACTCTCTGGCTGGGCAGCACTCTGAAGACTCTCTGGCTGGGCAGCACTCTGAAGACTCTCTGGCTGGGCAGCACTCTGAAGACTCTCTGGCTGGGCAGCACTCTGAAGACTCTCTGGCTGGGCAGCACTCTGCAGACTCTCTGGCTGGGCAGCACTCTGCAGACTCTCTGGCTGGGCAGCACTCTGCAGACTCTCTGGCTGGGCAGCACTCTGCAGACTCTCTGGCTGGGCAGCACTCTGCAGACTCTCTGGCTGGGCAGCACTCTGTAGACTCTCTGGCTGGGCAGCGCTCTGTAGACTCTCTGGCAGGGCAGCGCTCTGTAGTCTCACTGGCTGGACAGCGCTCTGTAGTCTCACTGGCTGGGCAGCGCTCTGAAGTCTCTCTGGCTGGGCAGCGCTCTGAAGTCTCTCTGGCTGGGCAGCGCTCTGAAGTCTCTCTGGCTGGGCAGCGCTCTGAAGTCTCTCTGTACCCCTCACTGGGGCTGAAGACACGGACGCCCCCCCTGGGGCTGGACACTCTGAAGACGCCCCTCCTGGGACTAGACACTCTGAAGACGCCCCTCCTGGGGCTGGACACTCTGAAGACGCCCCTCCTGGGGCTGGACACTCTGAAGACGCCCCTCCTGGGGCTGGACACTCTGAAGACGCCCCTCCTGGGGCTGGACACTCTGAAGACGCCCCTCCTGGGGCTGGACACTCTGAAGACGCCCCTCCTGGGGCTGGACACTCTGAAGACGCCCCTCCTGGGGCTGAAGACACGGACGCCCCCCCTGGGGCTGGACACTCTGAAGACGCCCCTCCTGGGGCTGGACACCCGGACTCCTCTGTGACTCTAAATGGCTTGAATATTCTTCTCTGGACACCCAACTTGGGATAAGGTCTTTTAATCACCGGACCCCAGTCATAAATTTGAGTCTCTTTCCGAGTAGCCATCTTGATACCCCAGTCAGCAGTAGCAGGATCGGCTACTGTGGATGACTTGTAGACATGAGCACTGTGATACTGAGATTTGTCACCATTCCCTGGCTTGCGAAGAATGCAGTCTTTAACAAAATGACCAGAATTTCCACAGTAAAGACAGAGGTGTAGCTCCCTACGCCGCTGATGTTCAGCTTCAGAGAGCTTGGGCCGTGGATAGCTCTGATGAACAACTTTTCCTTGCAAAGAGGAAGAGACTCTATTAACTGGTTGGGACAAAACAGGATCAACAACGTTGGTAGTATTCCTGAGGAGATCAGGCATCACAGAGAGAATACTAGGCAAAAGTTCTTGTAACTGTAGTAACATCTGATAGAAAATCTGCAGTTGGTCAGGAGTCTTAGAGCAGAAGGTCAGAGAATCTCTGGAGAAAGAATTCCGCTGCAGACACTGTGCCAATTGATGCTGAGTCGACTCCAGACCTTCCAAGCGTCCTGCAATATTGCTTAGGAGGTCCTGCGTCAGACAAACACTTTCGGCCGGGTCCATGTGGCCAGTTCCTACTGTCATGACTAAGGTTTTGTGAACCCGGTGCTAGCGAAGTCTGCGCGGGCGACTGGAGGACTACACGAATACCACCACTGACCTGGTTTGGAAGTGTTGTGGACTCGGGGTCTCTTCCGGTGACTGGGAAGAGGAACCGCGGCAGAGATGGCCGAATCCAGGTTCTCCTCATGCAGGATGAGGTCGGCAGACAGGAAGCACGTGTGGACACTGAAGGTCTCCTGAAAGACAGAACTGGAAAGGCGCTGATGAATCAGTGAAGAATAACCGGTACAACTGTGCTAAAGGGCACGGGGTGCTTGGGGACACTGAGATGCTTGGAGACACTGAGGTGCTTGGAGACACTGAGGTGCTTGGAGACACTGAGGTGCTTGGAGACACTGAGGTGCGTAGAAGCACTGAGGTGCGTAGAAGCACTGAGGTGCGTAGAGGCACTGAGGTGCGTAGAGGCACTGAGGTGCGTAGAGACACTGAGGTGCGTAGAGACACTGGGGTGCATAGAGACACTGAGGTGCGTAGAGGCACTGAGGTGCGTGGAGGCACTGAGGTGATTGGAGGCACTGAGGTGCGTAGAGACACTGAGGTGCGTAGAGACACTGGGGTGCTGAGGCACGGAGGTGCTGGAAGCACGGAGATGCTGAGGCACGGAGGTGCTGGAAGCACGGAGATGCTGAGGCACGGAGGTGCTGAGGCACGTAGGTGCTGGTAGCACGGAGGTACTGAGGCACGGAGGTGCTGAAAGCACGGAGGTGCTGAAAGCACGGAGGTGCTGAGGCACGGAGGTGCAGAGGCACAGAGGTGCAGAGGCACGGAGGTGCTGGAAGCACGGAGGTACTGAGGCACGGAGGTGCTGGAAGCACGGAGGTACTGAGGCACGGAGGCACGGAGGTGCTGGAAGCACGGAGATGCTGAGGCACGGAGGCACGGAGGTGCTGGAAGCACGGAGATGCTGAGGCACGGAGGTGCTGAGGCACGGAGGCACGGAGGTGTTGGAAGCACGGAAGTACTGAGCTCTGGAGATCCGATCTACAACAGTAGTAAAACTGAAACACGACAGCTGTGGTTTTCAGTGGAGAACACGGAATTCAGTACTGTGCCTTTAAGACGAAACATTGCAGCTGTGCCTTTACATTGAGACTCAGGGAAATGGTGAAATCAAATGGCAACACACAAGTAAACCAAACGGTAACAAGGGAACAAAGTTTCCACAGGAACTTAGGTACAAAGGTTACCTTAAGGGAGCTCAGCATAAAGACTCACACAAGGCTGTATGTGACACGAGGAACTGGCCCAGATTCTAACTCAGCCTCCTGATTTATACTTCCTGGTCCTTGATGATTGGTGAGCAGGATTAGGTGATGCAGACAGTCTCAGGCTGGCAGAGGATTGGACAACTCTGGGTCAGGTGAACAGACACTGTCATGTGACTACTCTAGCCAAGGCTGTGATGTAGAATGAGGCCTAGCAGGCCGAGAGAACACTGAAGCCTGGACTTCTGCAAAACACAGGATGCTGGCTTTTAGACCTAAAGTTCAGATTACTGAATTCAGCCTCACACAGGAGATCACCACAGGTGGAGCTAATTAACTATTACCTCTCAGGCAGAGAACTCAGGAAAACTCATAGTGCTGACAAGCTGTCACTCCGTGAGTGAAAGGACACAGGATCCAGGACAGATGGCAGGGGTAAGTCACCAAATATAAAACCTACAGTCAGGATTGTGACAAAGTATATATATAATAAACTGGTGGACACTGTCAGCAAACTGCAAAACTGTCTAAAATGCACCACAGGTATAGAATCAGAATGTAGATGGATAGTATACTTAATGGATGACGAGTGACGACACAGAGGTAGGTACAGCAGTGGCCTACCGTACTGCTATAAGTATATATATATAATAAACTGGTGGACACTGTCAGCAAACTGCAAAACTGTCTAAAATGCACCACAGGTATAGAATGTAGATGGATAGTATACTTAATGGATGACGAGTGACGACACAGAGGTAGGTACAGCAGTGGCCTACCGTACTGCTATATATAGTATACTGGTGGACACTGTCAGCAAACTGCAAAACTAAAATGCACCACAGGTATAGAATGTAGATGGATAGTATACTTAATGGATGACGACACAGAGGTAGGTACAGCAGTGCACTCTGCACTGTACTCCTCCTATATAATATTAATTATACTGGTGGTCCCCACTCCCAGTCCCCACAATAAAGCAGCACACTGAGCACAGATATGGAGTGTTTTTCAGGCAGACAACGTATACTGGTGGTCACTGTCAGCAAAACTCTGCACTGTACTCCTGCTATAGCTGCTCCCCAGTCCCCACAATTAAGCAGTGTGAGCACTCAGCACAGATATATTATGCAGCACACTGAGCACAGATATGGTATGGAGCGTTTTTTTTCAGGCAGAGAACGGATAAAAACTGGTGGTCACTTATCAGCAAAACTCTGCACTGTACTCCTAACAGCTGCTCCCCAATCCTCCCCACAATTAAGCAATAAACAACCAATGAATCAAGTTCTGTCTTCTACAATAAACGGAGAGGACGCCAGCCACGTCCTCTCCCTATCATCTCCAATGCACGAGTGAAAATGGCGGCGACGCGCGGCTGCTTATATAGAATCCGAATCTCGCGAGAATCCGACAGCGGGATGATGACGTTCAGGCGCGCTCGGGTTAGCCGAGCAAGGCGGGAAGGTTCTAACCTGCCTCGGACCCGTGTAAACAAGGTTTCCAGGCCATGTTAATGTCTCAGTGATCCTGTCCCCACCTAACTATGGCTTTTTGAGTTTAGTGGAGATTAAATACACACCAGGTTTTGACTTTTAAATTGTTGCCGCTTTAAGGCCTAACTAGCCTGAATTACATCTTTGCCTGCATCTCACGGGCTAATACTATAGATCAGTGGTTGGGGAACAGGGGTAAAAATAAAATTCCTGGGAGTAATGGACGGTCAATTATATTCATTTTGGTGTTTTGGGGAGAAAGTGTTAATTAACCCAAAAAAAGATAATTGGCAAAAATAATTCATACCAGCTCACACCTGAAGCATGCCGTACAACATGGCATTCAACGGAACACATGCCAATGGACATGTACAATTTCAGCAACATGCTGACAATAAAGTAACACAACAAGTGTGAAACCACAACTTATAACTGCAGATACAGTACATACTGGGAAGGGCGCCCAGCATCCTCTACGGCAGGGGTGGGCAATTATTTCAGCTGAGGGGCCACTTGACATTTCCTGTCAGTATCCAAGGGCCACATACAAAATAGCAGCTCGCCCCACTTGCCAAAAATATAGGGACGTGGCTTCATGTGGAAGGGGTGTGGGCAAAAAATAATACAGATTCATATTAGGCTGCACAATAGTCTCCATTATTCAAATTGCGCCACACAGCGCCACTTACACACATTACACCAGGTAGAGCCCCTTTTACACACATTACGGCAGGTAGAGAGCCTTTTTACACATTAACATTTTATTTAGGATAATTATTGTGCAGCAAGCAAATTATCCAGTGTCTTATGGCCCCTGGGGAAAGGTGTGACACGGTGACAGAACACGGTGGGGGTAACACAGTGACAGAACATGGTGGGGGTGACACGGTGACAGAACACGGTGGGGGTGACACGGTGACAGAACATGGGGGGTGTGACACGGTGACAGAACACGGGGAGGGGGGGTGACAGTGACAGAACACGGGTGTGTGACACGGTGACAGAACACGGTGGGGGTGACACGGTGACAGAACACGGGGAGGGGGGGTGACAGTGACAGAACACGGGTGTGTGACACAGTGACAGAAAACGGTGGGGGTGACACAGTGACAGAACACGGGGAGGGGGGGTGACAGTGACAGAACACGGATGTGTGACACGGTGACAGAACACGGGGGGTGTGACACAGTGAAAGAACACGGGGAGGGGGTGGTGACAGAACATGGTGGGGGTGACACGGTGACAGAACACGGGGAGGGGGGGTGATACAGTGACAGAACACGGGGGGGTGACATAGTGACAGAACACGGGAGGGGTTGGTACAGCGAGAGCTAAAGATCTCTCCCCCAAACCTAAAAACAGTCTGACGCCACTGTCCGCGCACACACACACACACACACACACACACACACACACACACACACACACACACACACACACACTTTCTTTCACTTTTCCCATTAACTTACTGATCTGGCTGGCAGTGGCAGGAAGGATGGATCTGTAGCAGTCTGGCTCTTGTCCCGTGTAGCTCCGCCCCCTGAGGTCCCGTGTAGCCCCGCCCCCTCCTCGGCACGTAACCCCGCCCCCTTCTCGGCTGAACACAGCCGTTGTCACTGGGGACTCTGGAGGAGGCTGCTACAACGCAGCAGCAGGAGCAGCAGGGGAGAGAGGCACCGCTGGCAGCTTGGAGGTACTGCAGTGGAGAGCAATGACAAGCAGTTCAGCCGGTCGGGCCGCTTGTCATTGCTCGCTGGTGGGAGGCAGTGGGCCGGGCAGGATCGGTTTGCGGGCCGCATCCGGCCCGCGGGCCGTATTTTGCCCACCCCTACTCTACAGACTAAGAGTAAAGGATTTACCGGTAGGTATTAAAATCCTATTTTCTCATACGTCCTAGAGGATGCTGGGGTCACCATTAGAACCATGGGGTTATACCAAAGCTCTAGAACGGGTGGGAGAGTGCGGACGACTCTGCAGCACCGATTGACCAAACTTGAGGTCATCATCGGCCAGTATCAAACTTGTAAAACTTAGCAAAAGTGTTTGATCCCGACCAAGTAGCTGCTCGGCAAAACTGTAACGCCGAGACCCCCCCGGGCAGTCGCCCAGGACGAGCCCATCTTTCTAGTAGAATGGTCCTTCACCGATATCGGTAACGGCAATCCTGCCGTGGAATGCGCCTGCTGAATCGTACCACAGATCCAGCGCGCAATGGTCTGCTCGGAAGCAGGACACCCAATCTTGTTGGGAGCATACAGGACAAACAGAGCCTCTATTTTCTTAGTCTGAGCCGTTCCGGCAACATAAATTTTCAAAGTTCTGACCACATCCAGATACTTTGACTCAACGAAGGCGTCAGTAGCCACAGACACCCCCAATAGGTTGGTTCATGTGGAAAGAGGAAACCACCTTCGGAAGGAACTGTTGACGTGTCCTCAACTCTGCTCTATCTTCATGGAAGGTCAAATAAGAACTTTTGTGAGACAAGGCCGCCAAGTCAGACACCCGCCTCGCGGATGCAAAGGCCAACAGATTGACCACTTTCCAAGTGAGGAATTTTAACTCTACCTTCTGTAAAGGTCCAAACCAATGTGACTGCAGGAAACTGCAACATCCCGTTAAGGTCCCACGGTGCCCCTGGAGGCACAAATGGAGGTTGGATGTGCAACACGCCTTTCATGAAAGTCTGAACTTCTGGAAGGGAGGCCAATTGTTTCTGAAAGAACACCGATAAGGCTGAAATCTGCACCTTAATTGAGCCCAATTTTAGGCCCGCATCCACACCTGCTTGCAGAAAACGGAGAAAATGTCCTAGCTGAAATTCCTCCGTAGGAGCCTTTTTGGATTCACACCACGAAAACATATTTTCTCCAAATACGGTGGTAATGTTTAGACGGTACCCCTTTGCTGGCTGGAATAAGTGTGGGAATGACTTCACTGAGAATACCTTTACGGCCTAGGATTTGGCACTCAACTGCCATGCCATCAAATGCAGCCGCAGTAAGTCTTGATACACGCACGGCCCCTGCTGTAACAGGTCCTCGCGCAGAGGAAAAGACCAGGGATCTCCTATGAGTAATTCCTGAAGCTCTGGATACCAAGCTCTCCTTGGCCAGTCTGGGACAATGAGGATCGCTCGAACCCTCATTCTTCTGGAATGATAGGAAGTGGAGGTAATACATACACCGACTGAAAACACCCACGGTGTCACCAGTGCATCCACTGCTAATGCTTGAAGGTCTCTCAACCTGGAACAATATCTCTGAAGCTTCTTGTTGAGACGAGATGCCATCATATCGACTTGAGGAACTCCCCAACGACCTGTCACTTCTGCGAAGACCTCTTGGTGGAGGCCCCACTCTCCTGGATGGAGATCTTGCCTGCTGAGGAAGTCTGCTTCCCAGTTGTCCACTCCTGGAATGAAGATCGCTGACAGAGCGCTTGTATACTTTTCCGCCCAGCGGAGAATCCTTGTGGCTTCCGCCATCGCCGCTATGCTGTCCGTTCCGCCCTGACGGTTTATGTACACTACTGCTTTTACGTTGTCCGACTGGATCAGTACGGGCAGATCTCGAAGAAGATGTTCCGCTTGTAGAAGGCCGTTGTAAATGGCCCTTAACTCCCGAACGTTTATGTGGAGACAAGTTTCCTGATTTGACCATCTTCCTTGGAAGTTTTCCCCCCGTGTGACTGCTCCCCAGCCTCGGAGGCTTGCATCCGTGGTTACTAGGATCCAGTCCTGGATTACGAACCTACTCCCCTCTAGGAGGTGAGAGCTGTTCAGCCACCACAGGAGTGAGATTCTGATCTTGGAAGACAGGATTATCCTCCGGTGTATGTGTAGGTGGGAACCGGACCACTTGTCCAACAGGTCTCACTGGAACACTCGCATGGAACCTGCCAAACCGAATGGCCTCGTAGGCCGCAACCATTTTCCCCAGCCACCGAATGCATTGATGCATTGACATTCTTGCTGGTTTCAGAATCTGTTTGACCAAACTCTGAATTTTCAGAGCCTTTTCCACTGGAAGAAGAACTCCCTGTAACTCTGTGTCCAGAATCATTCCTAAGAACGACAATCTCGTCGTTGGAAGCAACTGTGATTTTGGCAAGTTTAGGAGCCAACCATGTTGTTGAAGAACTGTCAGGGAGAGTGCAATGTTCTGCACCAACTGGTCCCTGGATCTCGCCTTTATTAGGAGATCGTCCAAGTACAGGATAATAGTGACTCCTTGCTTGCGAAGTAGAACCATCATTTCCGCCATCACCTTGGTGAAAATCCTCGGAGCCGTGGATAGACCAAACGGCAACGTCTGACATTGGTAATGAAAATCCTGGATTGCAAATCTCAGGTAAGCTTGATGCGGAGAAAAAATGGGAACATGTAAGTAGGCATCCTTTATGTCTACTGAAAACATGAAACCTCCTTCCTCCAGACTGGAGATCACCGCCCTGAGAGATTCCATCTTGAATTTGAATTTCTTCAGGTAGAAATTTAGGGATTTCAGGTTTAGTATTGGTATAATCGAGCCGTCCGGCTTCGGGACCACGAAAAGGCTGGAATTAAAAGCTTTCTCCCTGTTGTGACGGGGGAACCAGGACAATGACTTGATTCTGACACAACTTTTGTATAGCCTCGCAAACTACCTCCCTTTCCGGAGGAGAAACTGGTAAGGCCGATTTGAAAAATCGGTGAAGGGGAACGTCTTGAAATTCCAGTTTGTACTCTTGGGACACTATTTGTAAAACCCACGGGTCTAGGCCCGAACGAACCCAGAACTGACTGAAGAGTTTGAAACGCGCCCCCACCGGTGCGGACTCTCGCACGAGAGCCCCAGCATCATGCGGTGGATTTGGCAGAAGCCGGGGAAGACTTCTGCTCCTGCGAACCAGACAAGGCTGGTGATCTTTAACTCTTCCCCTTCCTCTACTAGCAAAGAAGGAAGAGCCTCGCCCTCTTCTGTATTTATTGGGCCAAAAGGACTGCATTTGATAGTGTTTTCTTTTGTTGTTGAGGGACATAAGGCAAAAAAGGACGAATTACCCGTGGTCGCCGTAGACATGAAATCATCCCGTGCCCGGTGCCGGCAGAGCCACCTTTTTAGATAATCGGGACAGGGCGTTGTCCAAAATGGGTGGTGACTCCCACTTTTTCCTGTCCTCAGTGGGAAAGGATAAGCAACCGGAATCCTTTTGTGAATTTGAAATTTTCTGTCAGGGCTTTTCTGGACCTTTTCAAATACTGTAGAGCGTTCAGTTCATGAGAGGGAGGAACGTTACCTCCGGTTTCTTTTTTCTATACATACAGACCCGTTTATCAGGAACAACACGGTTCTCAGTGATAGCCACAATCATGTACTGAATGCTCTTAGCCAATTTCGGATCTAATCTGGAATCACTATAGTCGACACTGGAATCAGTGTCCGTGTCGGTATCAGTGTTAACCAACTGGGCAAACAAACGTCTTTGTGACCCCGAAGGGTCCTGGACCTGCGATAACACATCCTCCACAGATTTAAAAAAAAAAAAAAAAAATTATGCCTGGGTCTGAGACTCAGACTTATCCAACCTCTTACTGATACGAGTCCTATTCGCATTCAAGACATTCACCCAGTCAGGAGTCGGCGGTGCCGACAGGGTCTCATCCACATTTATCTGTGTCCCCAATACAGTCTCCTCCTGGGAAGAGCACTCAGCCTCAGACATGTCGACACACGTGTACCACTCATAGACACACCGGGCTTATAAGGGGACAGACCCACAGTAAAGTCTGTTAGAGGGATACAGAGAGGATTTGCCAGCTCACAACCCAGCGCCAAACAACAACCCTGAAAACATTAAATAATGCCTCAGAAGTTGTAGCGCTTTTCTGCCAATATATTGCACCAAAAACTTACTGCGGCCCCCCCCCCCCCCTGTTCTGCACCCTGATAGTTGTCAGACAGTGGAAGGACGGACCAGCGTCTCTGCAGCCTTGTGAGAGGAAATTGCGCCGAGCAGTGAGCTGAGGGAGTGAGGAAGAAGTCCGTAATGGCGCGCTTCTGCCCGCTCATAAATAAATAAATAATTATACTGGCGTGGGTTCGGACAGTGCCTAGGCACTAATGTCCTCTCTTGCCAGGTCAAATTGAGGATTTTATGCTGCCCAGGGCACCCCCCCCCACGCCCTGCACCCTGCAGTGCCTGTGATTTGTGTGGGAGCATGGTGCGCAGCATCTCGCCCGCCGCGCGGTACTTCATAAAGCCGTCACTGAAGAGAAGTCTTCTTTCTTCTGCTACTCACCTGTCTTCTGACTTCTGTCTCTGTAAGGGGGTGACGGCGGGCTCTGGGAGTGAACCCCTAGGCGTACCTAGCGATCAGACCCTCAGGAGCTAATGGTGTCCTGTAGCCAAGAAGCAGAGCCTTTGAACTCACTAGAAGTAGGTCATACCTCTCTCCCCTAAGTCCCACGATGCAGGGAGACTGTTGCCAGCAGCCTCCCTGAAAATAAAAAACCTAACATAAGTCTTTTCAGAGAAACTCAGTAGAGCTCCCCTGTAGTGCATCCAGTCTCACTGGGCACAATTCTAAAACTGGAGTCTGGAGGAGGGGCATAGAGGAAGGAGCCAGTTCACAACCTTTCAAAGTCTTAAAGTGCCCATGTCTCCTGCGGATCCCGTCTATACCCCATGGGTCTAATGGTGACCCCAGCATCCTCTAGGACGTATGAGAAAAAATGTTCCCTGACCCCTGCTGTAGATTAAGCTCTAAAGCCTGTGGCAATGGAATGGCTGAAGATTTAAGGTGGGCATGCTGCTCACTATTTATGTATTTTTAGAACATGACACAGGATGTGCACATACCTCCTGATACTGAGGCTGCCCTTTTGGGAGGTGGGAGATTCAGAGGGGGTGTGGCAAAGCTGGGTTGAAGGTGCAGGGGGTGTGGTGCAGTGATTGGATCATCATGCCCCCTCCTCCACTACACAAAGCATGGTTCTATATCGGAGGGGCTGAAGGGACCTTGTGACGTATTGAGGGGAGGAGCTACGTCACCAGGGGGAGGAGCTACGGGCGAACAGGGTACCCAAAAAGTACCCTCGCGGGCTCGCTTCGCTCGCCACGCTTCGGGCACGGTGGCTCGCTTCGCTCACCACCTAATTACTAAAGGTAATAGTTGGTGGCGTGGATAGTAGAGGAACTATCCCGCTGGCCTAGCTCCTCCCCCTTGCGTCGTAACTCCTCCCCCTTACGGAAAAGGTCCCTTAGCCCACTTGATTCTAGCATCTACCAAAGCATCAACTCACAACTCTGTAAAGCAGGGTCAGGGCCACATTGACTTGCATCAAGATGAATTATGTCATCAGGCTGCCTGTAACTAAACTGCGACACTCCATTTCCCGGAGACTGGGAGAGCCACCCGGCATATCCCAGGAGAGTAATTAAGTATGGATATTTAGAATAGCAAATAAAGCATTAATTGCAAAACATAAATACTTAGCAAATATAAACTCCCCAACTCCTTAAAAGAATATATAGCCCACAAAGGTCAATTTATCCTTGAATCAGGTAAAAACCCCTTGCCATACAACTGTGGCTTTAATCTGAGGACTTTTTGGATCCTTTCAATGCCAGAAGCTATTGATTACACTCTCCAAGCTAGTGAATACTTGCATTCCCAAGTTACAGGAATAATACCCTTCTCCAGAGATTACTTCTCAGCACATAGATATGCTGCAGCTGCTTTTCACGTGTTTGTCAGCTGTGCAGTGACAACAGAGCAGATGGAGCACAGTTAATTGAAAACAATGGAACAAGCCTGTTCTTGCCCCATGGGCCTGGTATGATACACTGAGGCTTTTTGATGGCACCACATCACACTGTTTTCAAATAACTAACTGCATATGTTGAAATATAGTATCAAAAAGAGATTTCTGACATACAACAGGCAAAGTGATCTGGATCTAGTTAAGAGGTGATAGTCTTAAGGGCCCTACACACTTGCGATCCGCCGCCGAGCTGCCTACCCCCGTCACCCGGCTCCATAGCAGTGCAGGAAAATATGGACGAGATTGTCCATATTGGCCTGCATGCACAAGCGTCAGGGCAGCAGCGATGAACGAGTGCGGGGCCGTGCATCGTTCATCGTTGCAGCCCGTTCATCGTTGCTGCCTCCAAACTGAAAGATATAAACGGTATCTTGTTCATTAATGAACGAGATCGTTCATATCTTTCAGTTTTATCACCCAGTGTGTAGGGTGCATTACTGTACATTATATGATCTATAGTCAGGAATACCCTGCCAATACCAAGTCCCTCGCCTCTGATGCGACTATGATGCAACTCTGGCTCAGTCATCTTTAATGCTGGGGAAGGAAGAATATTGGATGTAGGCACTAGTGTATCTCCGTGAGTAATCCTTGGGACCAGTGGCGTAACTAGAAGTTTTTCTCCCCCAAGCCAAAAAATTCTTCAGCAACCCCCCCCCCCCCCCATCCCCCATAATTGGCACTATTAAAGGGACAAACATGTGCGTGGCGAAGGCGCGCGCCGCAACAAAAGGGTGTGGCTTTGTTGGGATGGGCGTGGCTTTGCATAAAGGGGCGTGGCATTGCAGGAAAAGACTTCCTTATACCCCAGTTTTGCAACCTGCACGCCCAGACGTTAGCCACCACAGGAAAGAAAAATAATCCTGATTCATGCCCCTTACATTATTTGTCATTTTTCCTCCTTATAGTAATGCCCAGTATACATTATGCCACATACTGCAATGGCCCTTAGACATTATTCCACACACAATAATGCACATGACACAATATGCACACACCATAATGCCCCCGACACATTATGCCACACACCGTAATGCCTGTGACACATTATGCCACACACCGTAATGCCTGTGACACATGACGACAGGAATCGCAATGCCCGTTATACATTAAGCTACACACTGCAATGCCCCTGATAGATTATAGCACATACAATGCCTGTGACACATTATGGCACTCACTGCAATGACCCTGAGACATTATACCACATACCACAATGCCCGTGATATAGTATACAACACACAGTAATGCCTGACACATACCGCAATGCCCGTTATACATTATGCCACACTGCAATGACCCTGAGACATTATACCACATACCACAATGCCCGTGATATAGTATACAACACACCGTAATGCCTGACACATTATGACACACACCGCAATGTCCGTGATACATTATGCCACACACTGCAATGACCCTGAGACATTATACCACATATCACAATGCCCGTGATATAGTATACCATACACCGTAATGCCTGTGACACATACCGCAATGCCCGTTTTACATTATGCCACACTGCAATGCCCCTGAGACATTATACCACATACCACAATGCCCGTGATATAGTATGCCACACACCGTAATGCCTGTGACACATTATGACACACACCGCAATGTCCGTGATACATTATGCCACACACCGTAATGCCCATTACACATTAAGTCCTACAGTAAGGCTTCTAATTACTTTTAAATTACCTGCTCGTTGCCAGGGGTTTCATGCTCTTGGTTCCATGCACGGTGCCAGGGGTTTTCATGCTCAGGGTGTCATGCTCGTTGCCAGGGGTTTCATGCACTGGGTGTCATGCTCGTTGCTAGGGGGTAGTGCTTGTTGCTAGGGCTGTGCTCCCAGTGCCACATATGTCCCCAGTGCCAGATATTCCCCCACGGTGCCAGGTACTCATATGCCCCCAGTGCCAAATATAGCCCCCCCCCCCCCCCCAGTGCCACATATGCCCCCAGTGCCAGATATTCCCCCACAGTGCCAGGTGCTCACGTGCCCCCAGTGCCAAATATAGCCCCCCCTCCATGTGCCAGGTACACATACAGTGCCATATATGCCCCCTCAGTGCCCCCCCGTGCCATATATGCCCCCTTAGTGCCATATATGCCCCCCCAGTGCCATATATGCCCCCTCAGTGCCATATATGCCCCCTCAGTGCCCCCCCCAGTGCCATATATGCCCCCTCAGTGCCATATATGCCCCCTCAGTGCCCCCCCCAGTGCCATATATGCCCCCTCAGTGCCCCCCCCAGTGCCATATATGCCTCCTCAGTGCCACCCCAGTGCCATATATGCCCCCTCAGTGCCCCCCCAGTGCCATATATGTTCCCTCAGTGCCCCCCCGCGCTCCCCCGCTGCTGTGAAGGAGGGACAAGGAGGGCACAGCGCGCGCCTCTCCCGTGTCCCTCCTGCACCTCCGTCGGGTCTAATAAAGGAAGTGCCGGTCCGTGAGCCAATCAGAGCTCACGAACGGCACTTCCTTTATTAGACCCGACGGAGATGCAGGAGGGACACGGGAGAGGCGCGCGCTGTGCCCTCCGTGTCCCTCCTTACAGCAGGGAGGGTTAGTGACAACAGATTGACATGCAGACTTTCGTCCGCATGTCAATCTGCTCTAAATCAGTGGCGGCGCCCCCGCAGACCCTCGCCCCCAAGCCACCGCGAGGACTGCGGGGGCAGTAGTTACGCCACTGCTTGGGACTTAACATATAGAAATGTACTAACCAGCTGTACAATCCAGCAGCCGTCTAAAAGTAAACCTCTGTGTGGTTTAGAGAAACGAGTACTAATATAATTAACAAAGGAAGGCGCTTGGATGGGGTTGGCGCTGATATGCCGGCGTTCGGGTTGCTGTCGGTCAGAATACTGACAACAGCATCCCGATGGTTAGAATCCCGACAGGGGTCGGGTAAGATGTTAACTCTATACCCCTACTCCCTGAACCCTAACCCTCCCCACCTGCTGCCTAACCCTAACTGGTGCTGCCTAACCCTAACCCTCTCTCCGCAGCCTAAACCTAACCTCCCCGCTCCAGCTGCTTACCTCTCCGGCGGGCCAGGAGTCACTCGTTCAGCATCCCGGCTGTTGGGATTCTGGCACCGAGATTGCAATCCCATTCAGGATGTTGGCGTCAGCATTCCGAGCAGTGTCAGGATTCCGGTGTCAGTATTTCAACTATCGGAATTCCGACCAGATCCCCTTGAATGGGACAGCATTCACTCAGAAGATTCCAACACAATTTAATAATTATACACTGGTATTCCACAGGGAATAACATCGGGGGGTGTAGAGTAGGATCTTGATCCAAGGCACCAACAGGCTAAAAGCTTTGCCTGTTCCCAAGATGCTCAGAGCTGCCTCCTCTATGACCCCGCCTCCGTGCACAGGAGCTCAGTTTGTAAGTTGGTGCCTGCAGTGCAGGCAGCTAACAGGCAGGGCTGCTCCAGCAGCCCTAAGAAGAGCTATTTTATAGAAGATAGAAGACTTCAAGGGCTGCAGCAGAGGCACTCTCAGTGCTAGATATCGTTCTGATATCTCCTGCTGCAGCTCCATTACCTCCCCCAGCGGTACTGTATACTCCCGCATCCCTGGTTGCCGGGTACTTACAGCGGAGGCTCTGGTTCTTCACCCAGGGCACACACTCTAACCGAAGTTCTCCGGGATCACGTGGCCGCGCTCAGGGAGGAGGTAAGAGGGTCCCCCAGGCGGGATCCGCTGGAAATCGCGATCCACCATGGCCATTAGGAGGCGGGCCGCACGCGCTGGCGTGGACACTGTGGCAGTACAGGGACTCCACTATACCACCAGGTCAAGGGCACAGGTCGGATTAGGCTATAATCCATTTTATTAAGGCCCACAGCACCCGGTGGTGAAGTCCAGCAAGGGGATAAGGCTCTGACCTGTAGCCCCTCCCCCAGCCCCTGGGCACCATTTGGAGTAAATGTTCCCGCCCTGGAGCTGCATCTCTCTGTCTCCCTCACTCCCTGTCAGTGTTTGGGCGCCATTACACACAGCTGCGCTGATTCTGGGACTGCTGGGTGATGCCTCCTCTGTAAAGCCGCCTGTATCATCAGCGCTGTGCATTTACAGGACACTTAAGCATTCTACATGTCGTTTAGACAGTGTTAGTTAAGAACAAGTGCATACTTCAGGGTTATTTAGTACAAGTACCCTGTGATATTCATCCAGTTTTTACTGTGCATTGATATATCTGTTTATATACATAGCTTTACTCAGTAATAGTATTGCTAGTCCAGTGCAGTTTTATTGTTTGTCATAATTCCTGCATTGTACATGTGACTGCGTGTGTGCGCATATAGCTGCTGGGTAATCTCTACTCCATGTATCTCACTCCTACTGCTATCCTTATATTCTGTAACCTGAGGGGGCTCCGTTCATCAGGGTTATTAGATAATATAGGTATTTCACAGGATATATGTATTTTGTATTTCTCTTACGTCCTAGAGGATGCTGGGGACTCCGTAAGGACCATGGGGTATAGACTGGCTCCGCAGGAGACATGGGTACTATAAAGAACTTTAGAATGGGTGTGCACTGGCTCCTCCCTCTATGCTCCTCCTCCAGACCTCAGTTAGATCCTGTGCCCAGAGGAGATTGGGTGCATTACAGGGGAGCTCTCCTGAGTTTCTTTGAAAAATAATTTTGTTAGGTTTTTTATTTTCAGGGAGCACTGCTGGCAACAGGCTCTCTGCATCGTGGGACTGAGGGGAGAGAAGCAGACCTACTTAAGTGATAGGCTCTGCTTCTTAGGCTACTGGACACCATTAGCTCCAGAGGGAGTCGGAACGCAGGTCTCCCCTCACCGTTCGTCCCAGAGCCGCGCCGCCGTCCTCCTCACAGAGCCGGAAGATAGAAGCCGGGTGAGTATAAGAAGAAAGAAGACTTCTTAGGCGGCAGAAGACTTCAGATCTTCCCTGAGGTAAGCGCGCAGCGGTCGCGCTGCGCGCCATTGCTCCCACACACTACACACACTAGTAGGCACTGATGGGTGCAGGGCGCAGGGGGGGCGACCTGGGCAGCAATAAAAACCTCTCAATCTGGCATTTATAAGTTTATGGGCTGCGGAGGCAGTTATTATATAAATTAGAGATGAGCGGGTTCGGTTCCTCGGAATCCGAACCCGCCCGAACTTCATGTTTTTTTTCACGGGTCCGAGCGACTCGGATCTTCCCGCCTTGCTCGGTTAACCCGAGCGCGCCCGAACGTCATCATGACGCTGTCGGATTCTCGCGAGACTCGGATTCTATATAAGGAGCCGCGCGTCGCCGCCATTTTCACACGTGCATTGAGATTGATAGGGAGAGGACGTGGCTGGCGTCCTCTCCATTTAGATTAGAAGAGAGAGAGTGAGATTGATTTGAGACAGAGACACTTGATTTACTGGAGCTTAGGAGTACTGTAGAGAGTGCAGAGTTTAGTAGTGACTGACCACAGTGACCACCAGACAGTGCAGTTTTATTTAATATAATCCGTTCTCTGCCTGAAAAAAACGATACACAGTGACTCAGTCACATACCATATCTGTGTGCACTGCTCAGCCCAGTGTGCTGCATCATCTATGTATATATCTGACTGTGCTCACACAGCTTATAATTGTGGGGGAGACTGGGGAGCAGTGCCAGTTATAGGTTATAGCAGGAGCCAGGAGTACATATTATTAAAATTAAACAGTGCACACTTTTGCTGCAGGAGTGCCACTGCCAGTGTGACTGACCAGTGACCTGACCACACTGACCACCAGTATAGTTAGTAGTATACTATATTGTGATTGCCTGAAAAAGTTAAACACTCGTCGTGTGACTTGTGTGGTGTTTTTTTTTTTATTCTATAAAAAACTCATTCTGCTGACAGACAGTGTCCAGCAGGTCCGTCATTATATAATATATACCTGTCCGGCTGCAGTAGTGATATATATATATTTTTTATATCATTATTTATCATCCAGTCGCAGCAGACACAGTACGGTAGTTCACGGCTGTAGCTACCTCTGTGTCGGCACTCGGCAGTCCATCCATAATTGTATACCACCTACCCGTGGTTTTTTTTTCTTTCTTCTTTATACATACATACTACATCTCTTTATCAACCAGTCTATATTAGCAGCAGACACAGTACAGTAGTCCACGGCTGTAGCTACCTCTGTGTCGGCACTCGGCAGTCCATCCATAATTGTATACCACCTACCCGTGGTTTTTTTTTCTTTCTTCTTTATACATACATACTACATCTCTTTATCAACCAGTCTATATTAGCAGCAGACACAGTACAGTACGGTAGTCCACGGCTGTAGCTACCTCTGTGTCGGCACTCGGCAGTCCGTCCATAATTGTATACCACCTACCCGTGGTTTTTTTTTCTTTCTTCTTTATACATACATACTACATCTCTTTATCAACCAGTCTATATTAGCAGCAGACACAGTACAGTAGTCCACGGCTGTAGCTACCTCTGTGTCGGCACTCGGCAGTCCATCCATAATTGTATACCACCTACCCGTGGTTTTTTTTTCTTTCTTCTTTATACATACATACTACATCTCTTTATCAACCAGTCTATATTAGCAGCAGACACAGTACAGTACGGTAGTCCACGGCTGTAGCTACCTCTGTGTCGGCACTCGGCAGTCCGTCCATAATTGTATACCACCTACCCGTGGTTTTTTTTTCTTTCTTCTTTATACATACATACTACATCTCTTTATCAACCAGTCTACATTAGCAGAAGACACAGTACAGTAGTCCACGGCTGTAGCTACCTCTGTGTCGGCACTCGGCAGTCCATCCATAATTGTATACCACCTACCCGTGGTTTTTTTTTTCTTTCTTCTTTATACATACATACTACATCTCTTTATCAACCAGTCTATATTAGCAGCAGACACAGTACAGTACGGTAGTCCACGGCTGTAGCTACCTCTGTGTCGGCACTCGGCAGTCCGTCCATAATTGTATACCACCTAACCGTGGTTTTTCTTTCTTTCTTCTTTATACATACATACTACATCTCTTTATCAACCAGTCTATATTAGCAGCAGACACAGTACAGTAGTCCACGGCTGTAGCTACCTCTGTGTCGGCACTCGGCAGTCCATCCATAATTGTATACTAGTATCCATCCATCTCCATTGTTTACCTGAGGTGCCTTTTAGTTGTGCCTATTAAAATATGGAGAACAAAAATGTTGAGGTTCCAAAATTAGGGAAAGATCAAGATCCACTTCCACCTCGTGCTGAAGCTGCTGCCACTAGTCATGGCCGAGACGATGAAATGCCAGCAACGTCGTCTGCCAAGGCCGATGCCCAATGTCATAGTACAGAGCATGTCAAATCCAAAACACCAAATATCAGTAAAAAAAGGACTCCAAAACCTAAAATAAAATTGTCGGAGGAGAAGCGTACACTTGCCAATATGCCATTTACCACACGGAGTGGCAAGGAACGGCTGAGGCCCTGGCCTATGTTCATGGCTAGTGGTTCAGCTTCACATGAGGATGGAAGCACTCAGCCTCTCGCTAGAAAACTGAAAAGACTCAAGCTGGCAAAAGCACCGCAAAGAACTGTGCGTTCTTCGAAATCCCAAATCCACAAGGAGAGTCCAATTGTGTCGGTTGCGATGCCTGACCTTCCCAACACTGGACGTGAAGAGCATGCGCCTTCCACCATTTGCACGCCCCCTGCAAGTGCTGGAAGGAGCACCCGCAGTCCAGTTCCTGATAGTCAGATTGAAGATGTCACTGTTGAAGTACACCAGGATGAGGAGGATATGGGTGTTGCTGGCGCTGGGGAGGAAATTGACCAGGAGGATTCTGATGGTGAGGTGGTTTGTTTAAGTCAGGCACCCGGGGAGACACCTGTTGTCCGTGGGAGGAATATGGCCGTTGACATGCCTGGTGAAAATACCAAAAAAATCAGCTCTTCGGTGTGGAAGTATTTCACCAGAAATGCGGACAACATTTGTCAAGCCGTGTGTTCCCTTTGTCAAGCTGTAATAAGTAGGGGTAAGGACGTTAACCACCTCGGAACATCCTCCCTTATACGTCACCTGCAGCGCATTCATAATAAGTCAGTGACAAGTTCAAAAACTTTGGGCGACAGCGGAAGCAGTCCACTGACCAGTAAATCCCTTCCTCTTGTAACCAAGCTCACGCAAACCACCCCACCAACTCCCTCAGTGTCAATTTCCTCCTTCCCCAGGAATGCCAATAGTCCTGCAGGCCATGTCACTGGCAATTCTGACGAGTCCTCTCCTGCCTCGGATTCCTCCGATGCATCCTTGCGTGTAACGCCTACTGCTGCTGGCGCTGCTGTTGTTGCTGCTGGGAGTCGATGGTCATCCCAGAGGGGAAGTCGTAAGCCCACTTGTACTACTTCCAGTAAGCAATTGACTGTCCAACAGTCCTTTGCGAGGAAGATGAAATATCACAGCAGTCATCCTGCTGCAAAGCGGATAACTGAGGCCTTGACAACTATGTTGGTGTTAGACGTGCGTCCGGTATCCGCCGTTAGTTCACAGGGAACTAGACAATTTATTGAGGCAGTGTGCCCCCGTTACCAAATACCATCTAGGTTCCACTTCTGTAGGCAGGCGATACCGAGAATGTACACGGACGTCAGAAAAAGACTCACCAGTGTCCTAAAAAATGCAGTTGTACCCAATGTCCACTTAACCACGGACATGTGGACAAGTGGAGCAGGGCAGGGTCAGGACTATATGACTGTGACAGCCCACTGGGTAGATGTATGGACTCCCGCCGCAAGAACAGCAGCGGCGGCACCAGTAGCAGCATCTCGCAAACGCCAACTCTTTCCTAGGCAGGCTACGCTTTGTATCACCGCTTTCCAGAATACGCACACAGCTAAAAACCTCTTACGGCAACTGAGGAAGATCATCGCAGAATGGCTTACCCCAATTGGACTCTCCTGTGGATTTGTGGCATCGGACAACGCCAGCAATATTGTGTGTGCATTAAATATGGGCAAATTCCAGCACGTCCCATGTTTTGCACATACCTTGAATTTGGTGGTGCAGAATTTTTAAAAAAATGACAGGGGCGTGCAAGAGATGCTGTCGGTGGCCAGAAGAATTGCGGGACACTTTCGGCGTACAGGCACCACGTACAGAAGACTGGAGCACCACCAAAAACTACTGAACCTGCCCTGCCATCATCTGAAGCAAGAAGTGGTAACGAGGTGGAATTCAACCCTCTATATGCTTCAGAGGTTGGAGGAGCAGCAAAAGGCCATTCAAGCCTATACAATTGAGCACGATATAGGAGGTGGAATGCACCTGTCTCAAGTGCAGTGGAGAATGATTTCAACGTTGTGCAAGGTTCTGATGCCCTTTGAACTTGCCACACGTGAAGTCAGTTCAGACACTGCCAGCCTGAGTCAGGTCATTCCCTCATCAGGCTTTTGCAGAAGAAGCTGGAGACATTGAAGGAGGAGCTAACACGGAGCGATTCCGCTAGGCATGTGGGACTTGTGGATGGAGCCCTTAATTCGCTTAACAAGGATTCACGGGTGGTCAATCTGTTGAAATCAGAGCACTACATTTTGGCCACCGTGCTCGATCCTAGATTTAAAACCTACCTTGGATCTCTCTTTCCGGCAGACACAAGTCTGCTGGGGTTGAAAGACCTGCTGGTGAGAAAATTGTCAAGTCAAGCCGAACGCGACCTGTCAACATCTCCTCCTTCACATTCTCCCGCAACTGGGGGTGCGAGGAAAAGGCTCAGAATTCCGAGCCCACCCGCTGGCGGTGATGCAGGGCAGTCTGGAGCGACTGCTGATGCTGACATCTGGTCCGGACTGAAGGACCTGACAACGATTACGGACATGTCGTCTACTGTCACTGCATATGATTCTCTCAACATTGAAAGAATGGTGGAGGATTATATGAGTGACCGCATCCAAGTAGGCACGTCACACAGTCCGTACTTATACTGGCAGGAAAAAGAGGCAATTTGGAGGCCCTTGCACAAACTGGCTTTATTCTACCTAAGTTGCCCTCCCACAAGTGTGTACTCCGAAAGAGTGTTTAGTGCCGCCGCTCACCTTGTCAGCAATCGGCGTACGAGGTTACATCCAGAAAATGTGGAGAAGATGATGTTCATTAAAATTAATTATAATCAATTCCTCCGCGGAGACATTGACCAGCAGCAATTGCCTCCACAAAGTACACAGGGAGCTGAGATGGTGGATTCCAGTGGGGACGAATTGATAATCTGTGAGGAGGGGGATGTACACGGTGATATATCGGAGGATGATGATGAGGTGGACATCTTGCCTCTGTAGAGCCAGTTTGTGCAAGGAGAGATTAATTGCTTCTTTTTTGGGGGGGGTCCAAACCAACCCGTCATATCAGTCACAGTCGTGTGGCAGACCCTGTCACTGAAATGATGGGTTGGTTAAAGTGTGCATGTCCTGTTTATACAACATAAGGGTGGGTGGGAGGGCCCAAGGACAATTCCATCTTGCACCTCTTTTTTCTTTTATTTTTCTTTGCGTCATGTGCTGTTTGGGGAGGGTTTTTTGGAAGGGCCATCCTGCGTGACACTGCAGTGCCACTCCTAGATGGGCCCGGTGTTTGTGTCGGCCACTAGGGTCGCTTATCTTACTCACACAGTCAGCTACCTCATTGCGCCTCTTTTTTTCTTTGCGTCATGTGCTGTTTGGGGAGGGTTTTTTGGAAGGGCCATCCTGCGTGACACTGCAGTGCCACTCCTAGATGGGCCCGGTGTTTGTGTCGGCCACTAGGGTCGCTTATCTTACTCACACAGTCAGCTACCTCATTGCGCCTCTTTTTTTCTTTGCGTCATGTGCTGTTTGGGGAGGGTTTTTTGGAAGGGCCATCCTGCGTGACACTGCAGTGCCACTCCTAGATGGGCCCGGTGTTTGTGTCGGCCACTAGGGTCGCTTATCTTACTCACACAGTCAGCTACCTCATTGCGCCTCTTTTTTTCTTTGCGTCATGTGCTGTTTGGGGAGGGTTTTTTGGAAGGGCCATCCTGCGTGACACTGCAGTGCCACTCCTAGATGGGCCCGGTGTTTGTGTCGGCCACTAGGGTCGCTTATCTTACTCACACAGTCAGCTACCTCATTGCGCCTCTTTTTTTCTTTGCGTCATGTGCTGTTTGGGGAGGGTTTTTTGGAAGGGACATCCTGCGTGACACTGCAGTGCCACTCCTAGATGGGCCCGGTGTTTGTGTCGGCCACTAGGGTCGCTTATCTTACTCACACAGCGACCTCGGTGCAAATTTTAGGACTAAAAATAATATTGTGAGGTATTCAGAATAGACTGAAAATGAGTGTAAATTATGGTTTTTGAGGTTAATAATACTTTGGGATCAAAATGACCCCCAAATTCTATGATTTAAGCTGTTTTTTAGGGTTTTTTGAAAAAAACACCCGAATCCAAAACACACCCGAATCCGACAAAAAAAATTCGGTGAGGTTTTGCCAAAACGCGGTCGAACCCAAAACACGGCCGCGGAACCGAACCCAAAACCAAAACACAAAACCCGAAAAATTTCCGGCGCTCATCTCTAATATAAATCCCCCGCCAGTTTTTATACTTTGAGCGGGACCCACGCCCGCCCCTGGAAGGGGCGGAGCTTGGTCCCTCAGCACTAACCAGCGCCATTTTCTCCACAAAGATCTGCAGAGAAGCTGGCTCCCCGGCCTCTCACCTGCTGAACACGGTGACACATGGCTGAAAAGAGGGGGGCACTTGTAAGGCGTAGTGAGTGTATTACACAGTAAATTATATATATATAAAAGCGCTATATCTGGGAAATTGTTTCCAGTGTCAGTGGGCGCTGGGTGTGTGCTGGCATACTCTCTCTCTGTCTCTCCAAAGGGCCTTTTTGGGGAACTGTCTCCTTATAACTATATCCCTGTGTGTGTGGGGGTGTCGGTACGAGTGTGTTGGCATGTCTGATGCGGAAGGCTCAGCTAAGGAGGAGGTGGAGCAGATGATTGTGGTGTCTCCGTTGGCAACGCCGACTCATGATTTGGATGGACATGTGGAATGTTTTAAATGCAAATGTGACCTTATTACATAAGAGACTGGACAAAGCAGAGTCCAGGGAAAAAGCAGAGAGTCAATCCACGGCTTCGACTGGGTCTCAGGGTCCTTCTGGGTCTCAAAAACTTTCCCTATCACAAATAGCAGACACTGATACCGACACGGATTCTGACTCCAGTGTCGACTACGATGATGCGAGGTTACACCCAAGGGTGGCCAAAAGTATTCATTATATGATTATTGCAATAAAAGATGTTTTGCATATCACAGATGACCCCTCTGTCCCTAACACGAGGGTGCGCATGTATAAGGAAAAGAAACCTGAGGTAACCTTTCCCCCGTCTCATGAGCTGAACGAGTTATTTGAAAAAGCTTGGGAAACTCCAGATAAAAAACTGCAGATTCCCAAAAGGATTCTTATGGCGTATCCTTTCCCTGCACAGGACAGGGTACGTTGGGAATCCTCACCCAGGGTGGACAAGGCTTTAACGCACCTGTCCAAGAAGGTGGCGCTACCGTCTCCGGACACGGCAGCCCTCAAGGATCCTGCTGATCACAGACAGGAAACTACTTTAAAATCTATTTATGCGCATACGGGTGCTTTACTCAGACCGGCAATAGCATCGGCATGGGTGTGTAGTGCGGTTGCAGCTTGGACAGATACCTTGTCAGCTGACCTTGATACCCTAGACAGGGATACCATTTTATTGACCTTAGGTCACATTAAAGACGCAGTCTTATATATGAGGGACGCTCAGAGAGACGTTGGGCTGCTAGGTTCGAGAGCCAACGCCATGGCGATTTCTGCTAGGCGAGCCCTGTGGACCCGCCAATGAACGGGTGATGCAGACTCAAAGAAGCATATGGAGGTTTTACCTTACAAGGGTGAGGTTTTATTTGGGGAAGGTCTCGCGGACCTGGTTTCCACAGCTACCGCGGGTTAATCTACCTTTTTGCCTTTTGTTCCCCCACAGCAAAAGAAAACTCCACAATATCAGATGCAGTCCTTTCGGTCGCATAAGTCCAGAAGAGGTCGGGGCTCATCCTTGCTCGCCAGAGGTAAGGGTAGAGGGAAAAGAACGCCTGCTTCGGCTAGTTCCCAGGAGCAGATGTCCTCCCCGGCTTCTACTAAATCCACCGCATGACGCTGGGGCTCAACTGAGGGAGTCTGCACCGGTGGGGGCACGTCTTCGACTCTTCAGCCAGGTCTGGGTTCTGTCAGACGTGGATCCTTAGGCGATGGATATTGTATCCCAAGGCTACAAACTGGAATTCGAAGAGTTGCCCCCTCGCCGATTTTTTAAGTCGGCCTTGCCAGCTTCTCCCCCAGAGAGGGAAGTAGTGTTAGCTGCAATTCAAAAGCTGTGTCAACAGCAAGTGATTGTCAAGGTTCCCCTAGTCCAACAGGGGAAAGGGTACTATTCAACCCTGTTCGTGGTCCCGAAGCCGGATGGTTCGGTCAGACCCATTTTAAATCTAAAATCCCTAAACCTGTACTTGAAAAAGTTCAAATTCAAGATGGAATCACTCCGGGCTGTGATCTCCAGTCTGGAAGGGGGGGGTTTTATGGTGTCACTTCACATAAAGGATGCATACCTTCATGTCCCCATATATCCTCCTCATCAGGCGTACCTGAGATTCGCTGTACAGGACTGTCATTACCAGTTTCAGACGTTGCTGTTTGGGCTTTCCACGGCCCCGAGCATTTTCACAAGGTGATGGCGGAGATGATGGTGCTCCTGCGCAGGCAGGGAGTCACAATTATCCCATAATTGGACGATCTCCAGATAAACGCGAGATCGAGAGATCAATTGCAGAAGAGCGTGTCGCTCTCCCTGAGAGTGCTACAACAACATGGTTGGATTCTCAATCTGCCAAAGTCACAATTGATTCCAACGACTATCATTCCTAGGCATGATTCTGGACACGGAAGAGAAGAGGGTTTTTCTCCCGATGGAAAAAGCCCAGGACCTCCAGAACATGGTCAGAGACCTGCTAAAACCAAAAAGAGTGTCTGTTCATCAATCCACTCGAGTTCTGGGGAAAATGGTGGCAGCCTACGAGGCCATCCCCTTCGGCAGGTTTCATGCAAGGACGTTTCAGTGGGACCTCCTGGACAAGTGGTCCGGGTCCCATCTACAAATACATCAGAAGATAAGCCTGTCCCCCAGGGCCAGGGTGGCTCTCCTGTGGTGGCTGCAAAGTGCTCACCTTCTAGAGGGTCGCAGGTTCGGCATTCAAGACTGGGTTCTGGTGACCACGGACGCGAGCCTCCGAGGATGGGTAGCAGTCACACAAAGAAGAAATTTTCAGGGGCTGTGGTCAAGCCAGGAGGCTTGTCTACACATCAACATACTGGAATTAAGGGCCATATACAATGGCCTACGACAAGCGGAGAATCTTCTTCGCGACCTACCGGTTCTGATTCAATCAGACAACGTCACAGCCGTGGCTCATGTAAACCGCCAAGGCGGGACAAGGAGCAGAGTGGCAATGGCGGAAGTCACCAGGATTCTTCGCTGGGCGGAAAATCACGTAAGCGCTCTGTCAGCGGTCTTCATTCCGGGAGTGGACAACTGGGAAGCAGACTTCCTTAGCAGACACGATCTCCATCCAGGAGAGTGGGGACTTCATCAAGAAGTTTTTACAGAGATAACAAGTCTTTGGGGAATTCCTCACATAGATGTGATGGTGTCCCGCCTCAACAAGAAGCTTCGGAGGTATTGTGCCGGGTCAAGTGACCCTCAGACAGTAGCGGTGGACGCCCTGGTGACACCATGGGTGTTTCAGTCGGTCTATGTATTCCCCCCTCTTCCTCTCATATTGAGAATCATAAGACAAAAAAGAGTGCAAACAATACTCATTGTTCCAGATTGGCCTCGAAGGGCCTGGTATTCAGATCTTCAGGAGATGCTCACAGAAGATCCGTGGCCTCTTCCTCCCAGGGAGGACCTGTTGCAACAGGGGCCCTGCGTGTTCCAAGACTTACCGCGGTTACGTTTGACGGCATGGCGGTTGAACACCGAATCCTAGCTGGGAAAGGTATTTCGGAGGAAGTCATCCCTACTTTGATAAAGGCTAGGAAGGAGGTGACGGCGAAACATTATCACCGTATCTGGAGGAAGTATGTATCTTGGTGTGAAGCCAAGAATGCTCCTACGGAAGATTTCCATCTGGGCCATTTTCTCCACTTTCTACAGACAGGAGTGGATATGGGCCTAAAATTAGGCTCCATTAAGGTACAGATTTCGGCCCAGTCTATTTTCTTTCAGAAGGAATTGGCTTCTCTCCCGGAAGTCCAGACTTTTGTAAAGGGAGTGCTGTACATCCAGCCTCCTTTTGTGCCCCCAGTGGCACCATGGGACCTTAACGTGGTGTTACGGTTCCTGAAGTCTCACTGGTTTGAACCTCTTCAAACGGTTGAATTAAAATTTCTCACTTGGAAGGTGGTCATGTTGTTGGCCTTGGCATCTGCAAGGCTGGTGTCCGAATTGGCGGCCTTGTCTCACAAGAGCCCCTATTTGATTTTCCATGTGAATAGAGCAGAGATGAGGACTCGTCCTCAATTTTTGCCTAAGGTGGTTTCTTTATTTCATATGAACCAACCTATTGTGGTGCCTGTGGCTACGGGTGACTTGGAGGATTCCAAGTCCCTGGATGTAGTCAGGGTCTTAAAAATGTATGTAGCCAGGACGGCTCGGGTTAGGAAAACAGAAGCACTGTTTGTCCTGTATGCAGCCAACAAAGTTGGCGCTCCTGCTTCGAAGCAGACTATTGCCCGCTGGATCTGTAACACGATTCAGCAGGCTCATTCTACGCAGGATTGCCGTTACCAAATTCGGTAAAGGCCCATTCCACTAGGAAGGTGGGCTCTTCTTGGGCGGCTGCCCAAGGCGTCTCGGCTTTACAGCTTTGCCGAGCAGCTACCTGGTCGGGTTCAAACACTTTTGCAAAGTTCTATAAGTTTGATACCCTGGCTAATGAGGACTTTGCGTTTGCTCAGTCGGTGCTGCAGAGTCGTCCGCACTCTCCCGCCCGGTCTGGAGCTTTGGTATAAACCCCATGGTCCTTACGGAGTCCCCAGCATCCTCTAGGACGTAAGAGAAAATACGATTTTAAACCTACCTGTAAATCTTTTTCTCCTAGTCCGTAGAGGATGCTGGGCGCCCGTCCCTGTGCGGACAAAATCTGCAAGGCTTGTATATAGTTGTTGCTTACATAAGGGTTATGTTACAGTTGAGATCAGTCTTTAGCTGATGATGTTTTGTTCATACTGTTAACTGGTTGCGTATATTCCAGGTTATACTGTGTGGATGGTGTAGGCTGGTATGAATCTTGCCCTTAGATTAACAAAATCCTTTCCTCGTATTGTCCATCTCCTCTGGGCACAGTTTCTCTAACTGAGATCTGGAGGAGGGGCATAGAGGGAGGAGCCAGTGCACACCCATTCTAAAGTTCTTTATAGTGCCCATGTCTCCTGCGGAGCCCGTCTATACCCCATGGTCCTTACAGAGTCCCCAGCATCCTCTGCGGATTAGGAGAAAAAGATTTACCGGTAGGTTTAAAATCTTATTTTTTCTCTGTGTATTTCAGTCACATTTTACCTCAGAAATCCTTTGTTTGTGCTGTCACATTGCATGGGGGGTTTGTGTTAGCTATTATATCTGCTGATATTGTACTGTGTCGCCCGTGGTTTACACTTTCATATCATGTCAGCTACAGGGTGGTGATGGATCTGGGGATGATTCTGCCGTGCGCGGTTATGATGTCCCAGATGCATTTGAGGATAACATGGCTGCGGAGGGTTCAGGTTCTGGGGGTTCTTTACCCCCCAGTCAGTTTGTAACAACAGGGCCCACCTTGGTCTGCCTTTTCTAATTTACTGACTACGCTGGTAACTAGACTTGCACCCCCTATGGGACCTACTGTGCCTTATCAGCCTTATAAGGTCCCTGCGGTTAATCCGCCATGGACAGATGCTCTGTCCACTCAGTTACAGCACCTGAATAACTTTTTGGATAAACGTATTCCTGACCCTTGCCCGCCTAAGACTAAACCTAAGAAGTCCTCTAAGCGGGCTGTTACTTCCTCTCAATCCACGCATGTTCTGGATACCTCTTCCGATGAAGATGGCGTGTATACTGACCCCACAGACTCTGATCATGATGTTTCTGATGGGGAATCTGTTTCACAGGTGGATGTTCCTGATCTATTAGATGCTATCAAGTTCATTCTTCAGATTGATGATGATCCTGAGCCTGCTACTACATCTAAGAAACCGGACAGGTTCAAACATCAGAAGGTTACTAAATTGGTTTTACCTCATTCTGACCACTTGGTTGACATACGTCAGGAATCCTGGGAGAACCCAGGAAAGAAATTCACCCCGCACAAGAAGATTCTAGCCCGCTATCCCCTTGCGGCAGAATTGAGTAAAGGCTGAAAAACGCCACCTCCGGTGGATTCGCAAATCGCTCGGCTGGTGGTGTCATCTGCTCTGCCTGTCACTACTGTCACTTCTCTCAAAGAGCCGACGGATAAGCGTGTGGGGGGCTGCTTAAAAGCTATCTACACCCTTGCAGGGGCTGCGCATAGGCCCACCATTGCGGCTACTTGGGCCGCAGAAGCTATTGAGGCGTGGGCTCAGGAAATAGAGGCTGAGTTTCTGTCCAAATTTTTCTGAAGTGCCAGACAATGTCTCTCTTATATTGTCACGGTATCTCATTACATTAAAGAAGCAGCTTCAGATGCAGGAGTTCTGGTGGCCAAGGCTGCTAGGGTTGCGGTCCTGGTCGGTGGACTTGGACTCTAAGAAAACCCTGGAGGTGCTCCTGTTTAAAGGAAACATCCTCTTTGGTGAGGATCTCAACAAGATTGTCGCTGACTTGGCGTCTGCTAAGACTGCATGTCTACTTAGTACTATTCCTTCGGCCCCGAAGGCTAAGAGTACTTATTTTCGTTCCTTTCGCCCTCCGGGTTAAGCAAAGGGTCAGGCGTACCCAAAACAGTCTTGCACTTCCAAAACCACCAAGCCCAAGCCTAAACGTGCCTGGGCTGCTTGTCAGTCGGCTTCCAAATTTCCAAATCTGACAAGCCTGCGGCATGACGGGGAGGGCCTCCCCCTGGGGGATCCCAGGATGGGAAGCTGACTTCTTCAGTTCACCCAGGTATGGTCGAAGACCACTTAAGATGCTTGGGTACGGGAAGTCGTCACTCACGGATATGCTATATCCTTCAAGACACGTCCCCCTCCTCGCTGTTGTCTGACTGACATCCCTTTGGATCAGGTGAAGGCAACAACTCTCCGTTTAGTGGTACAATCCCTCCTGGACACCGGAGTGGTAGTGGCGGTGCCTCTGGCTCAGAGGGGCAGGGGGTACTATTCAACGCTGTTCCTAGTCCCCAATCCGAATGGTTCCTCCCGGTCCATTCTCAACCTCAAGTCTTTGAACAAGTATATGAGGTTCTCCAAGTTTCATATGGAGACCCTTCGCTCTATTGTCCTGGCTTTGGAATCAGGGGACTATATGGTATCCCTGGACATACAGGTTGCTTACCTGCATATCCCTATTGCCATGTCACATCAGCAATACCTGCGGTTTGCTATTGGCAATCTCCATTACCAATTCTTGGCCTTACCGTTTGGTCTGACCACGGCTCCGTGAATTTTCACCAAGGTCATGGCAGTTATGATGGCTTCACTCCACCGTCGGGGCATCAGGATCTTGCCGTATCTGGACGACCTGCTGATCCTGGCCAATTCCCCAGAAGTTCTCCTCCGTCATTTGGATCTGACGGTCCAGTTTCTGCAAGCCCACAGGTGGCTCATCAACTTGAAGAAATCATCCCTGGTCCCTGCCCGGAGCATGGTGCATCTGGGAGCGTTGTTGGACACACAACCAGAGGTTGTTTATGTAACAGGAGAAAGTCCTGAAGCTTAAGGACAAGATACGTTGCTTCCTCTCTCGTCCGCGTGTGTTGATATACTTGGCGATGCAAGTACTAGGCCCCATGGTGTCGGCTTTCGACATGGTGGAGTATGCTCAATTTCATTCCCGCCCTCTGCAGAAACTGATTCTTGCCAAGTGGCACAGCCTGCCTCACCAGATCAGGTCTCAAATGATCTCCTTGTCTCCGGAGGTTCGTCTGTCTGTCACTGACCTGGTGGCTGCAGGACCAACGATTGAGCAGGGCTCGTCCCTTCTGGATCTCCAACTGGGTCCTTCTGACGATGGATGCAAATCTGAGTGGTTGGGGTGCAGTGTTGGAGCAACACTCTCTTCAGGGTCGGTGGACCAGGGAGGAGTCTCTCCTCCCTATAAACATTCTGGAATTGCGGGCAGTATTCAATGCTCTGAAACTGTCCCGGCATCTGGTAATGAACAGGCCTGTTCAAGTACAGTCAGACAACGCCACCACGGTGGTGTACATAAGTCATCAAGGCGGCATTCGAAGCCGCATGGCAATGATGGAAGTGTCAAAGATTCTTCACTGGGCGGAACGCCATCTGCCAGTGTTCATTCCGGGGGTCCTCAACTGGGAAGCGGACTTCCTCAGTCGTTAGGACGTACACGCCAGAGAGTGGAGCCTTCATCCAGAAGGATTTCAACTCCTAGTGGACAAGTGGGGCCTACCAGATGTATACCTGATGGCGTCTCGACACAATCACAAGGTTCCGGTCTTCGGAGCAAGAACAAGGGATCCTCAAGCGGCGTTCGTGGATGCACTGGCAATTCCATGGAACTTTCGGCTGCCGTACTTGTTTCCTCCGGTGTCACTTCTGCCCAGAGTAGTGAGGAAGTTCAAGCAAGAAGGAGGAATCCTTCTTCTAATAGCTCCAGCGTGGCCCAGACGGCATTGGTTCTCAGACCTACAGGGTCTCTCGTTAGAGCGTCCTCTTCTTCTTCCGCAACGACCAGACCTCCTTGTTCAGGGCCCTTGTGTTTACCAGGATTTGGCCTGACTGGCTTTGACGGCGTGGCTCTTGAAGCTTCCATACTGAGGGCCAAAGGATTTTTTGAGGCGGTCATTCAAACTATGTTGAAGGCCCATAACCCGGCTTCTCCTCGGATTTACCATAGGGTCTGGAATGCTTACTTGGTGCGCATCTAACAATCATGACGTTTACAAGTTTAGTACGGCCAAACTTTTGGCCTTCCTACAACAGGGCCTGGACTTGGGCCTTCGGCTGGCCTCCCTCAAGGTTCATATTTCTGCCTTGTCGGTATGGTTTCAGAGGAAAATTGCGACTCTGCCTGATGTTCTATTCACTCAGGGTGTTTTACGGATTCAACCTCCCTATGTCCCACCTGTGACTCCTTGGGATTTGTCGGTGGTTCTGGAGGCTTTGCAAGAGTCTCCGTTTGAACCTCTTGAATCTGCGGACCTTAAGTGGCTTTCCCTCAAGGTCTTGTTTCTGCTGGCTATTGCCTCTGCTAGATGGGTATCAGATTGGGGTGTCCTGTCTTGTAGGTCCCCCTATCTGATTTTTTACCGTGACCCGGCTGTTCTTCGAACGTGCCCTGGTTATCTACCTAAGGTGGTGTCTTTTTTCCACCTTAACCAAGAGTTTGTGGTTCCGTCCTTTGTCTTTCCGGATTTATCCTCAAAAGAGCGGTCTTTGGATGTGGTACGGGCTCTCCGTATCTATGTGAAGAGTCCAGCCTCCATTAGGAAGTACTATTTGGTTTTCACAAACGTGGCTGGTCTGCTAACAAACAGACCTTGGCCAGATGGATTATAATGGTGATTGCACATGCTTATGTACAGGCTGGCCTTCCAGCTCCTGCTACCATCAAAGCCCATTCTACTCGGTCTGTTGGACCTTCTTGGGCGGCGCGCCGCGGTGCGACCCTTGAACAATTGTGCAAGATGGCTACGTGGTCCTCAGTGAACACGTTCATAAGGTTCTATGCCTTCGATACTTCCGCCTCCCAGGATGATTCCTTTGGACGACGGATTCTTGTGCCCGCTACAGTTGGAAAAAATTGGAAGAAATTACAGAAAAAGGGCACATCTGCCAGAATAGGTGACATGGAAACTTCGGAGCATCCCTACCTACAGCACTCTAGTTTGGTTATATTTTTTGGATCAGAGTCTTATTTCCAAGATGTAAAGTTTAGTCCCTACATGTGCAATGTATATCCTATTGCTGTCCGTAATGAGTATGCCTGGGATTTTGGGATCCGGTCTGAAGATCGACAGTGTCTAGGTCGACAATGTTTAGGTCGACCACTATAGGTCGACAGTCACTAGGTCGACATGGATGGAAGGTCGACATGTGCTAGGTCGACAGGTCTAAAGGTCGACATGAGTTTTTCAAAAAAAAAAATTACATTATTTTTTCATACTTAACGATCCACGTGGACTACGATTGGAATGGTAAAGTGTGCCGAGCGAAGCGGTAGCGGAGTGAAGGCACCATGCCCGAAGCATGGCGAGCGAAGCGAGCCATGCGAGGGGACGCGGTGCACTAATTTGGGATCCCGGTCACTCTACAAAGAAAACGACACAAAATAAATAAATCATCATGTCGACCTTTAGACCTGTCGACCTAGAAACCCTGTCGACCTTCCATCCATGTCGACCTAGTGACTGTCGACCTATAGTGGTCGACCTAAACATTGTCGGCCTAGACACTGTCGATAAAACGAACCACACCCTGGGATTTTTAGGATCTAAAAAAATAAAATATTTTTTTTTCAATCCATGTTTTAGGATTTTAAAAATCTCAGTTTAAGAATTCATATGATGTAAGACAATAAAACAAAGCCATGCAATATATCATTATGTGTGAAACACTGGGGTCTATTCATGAAGCAGTGAAAAGTGTGGAGAAGTGAGCCAGTGGAGAAGTTGCACATGGCAACCAATCAACCACTCTGTATAATTTTATAGTATGCTAATTATAAATGTTACATCAATGCTGATTGGTTGCCATGGGCAACTTCTCCACTGGCTCAATTCTCCACACTTTTCACTGTTTCATGAATAGATTCTTATGTACCTTTATGACAGATGTGTCTTGCTACCATACAGTACCGCCCAACTGTCCCGATTTTCCTGGGATAAGCCCATTTTTGGGGGGACTGTGCCAGTGTGGTATTAGCAGGCCGCAATGTCCCGCAGTGGGGGTGGGGGTAGTTGGGAGGATACCTATCACTTGCTGCCCTGCTGCAGAGCAGCGGTGAATACCCGATGTGCACATGTGCACAGAGTCTGTTCAAGGGAGGCTGAGGGACTGGGGGCATGCCCCCACAATGACAAAGAGGCGTGGCTTGCAACAGTGGCATTTCCGTGAAGCCATGCTCCCATGTGAAGTGGCCACTCCCCTTATTCAACTCCTATCCTAGGCACTCACGATGTTGTGAGGTATGTGCTTCTTCCATGCAGTGTTTGTTTCCGCAATGAGCTATCCTGTGAGAGGTTGCAATCCATTTGCAGCGCGGATTTCCCAAATAAGCAAAAGAGTGCGTATGCTCGCACCCGTGAATCTTGAGATCCGTCAGTCGCACTGCGTATGCTACACAGCAAGACTGTAACAGGACACATCTGTATATATCAATTACATATCAATACTACTCATTACACATGTTTCCACAATAAATTTATATAGTTTCTTAACTATATACTTAAGTAACAGAATTATTTCTTTTTAGGTTCTAACAGTCAAAATAGGTAATTTTAGGCACTAACACCCAGATAGGGTAATTTTAGGTCCTGTAGAAATTAAGGGGCCTATTTATTCGCAGTACGGATGGTGTAATGGTTAGCATTACTGCCTCACAGCATTGAGGTCATGGGTTCCATTCCCACCATAGACCTAACTGTGTGGAGTTTGTATATTCTCCCTGTACTTGCGTGGGTTTCCTCTGGGTACTCCGGTTTCCTCCCACAATCCAAAAATATACTGGTGGGTTAATTGGGTCCCAACAAAAATTAACCCTAGTGTGAGTGTATATGTGATAGGGAATATAGATTGTAAGCTCCATTGGGTCAGGGACTGATGTGAATGGCCAAATATTCTCTGTAAAGCGCTGCGGAATATATGTGCGCTATATCAATAACTGGTAATAAATAAATTAACATTATATTTACTAAAATATTGTGAAAAATTGAGTTTTCACATTATTTTAGTATCACCTGGATGTATTAAAGGGCTTTTGGAGCAGTTTTCATGAAAAACTGCCCCAAATCCTTTAATTGTCATTATTTTAGAAAGCCACATCGCATTCCCCATTATAATGGGAACTGTAATGCGGTCAAATATACTAAAAAATAAATTAAAAAAATACCGCAGTGTGCCCTGTGATAAGCTCACTAGCTCAGTCTGGCGAGTTCACAGGGCAGCACTGCGATGTGTACCCTTTTGCCCAGATTTCTCTGCCCTGGCAGATAAAGCTGAGCGGGGACCCGGCAGTGTGATCAGCTGTGTGTGTCTGATGGACACACAAGCTGATCACTTGTAAAAATAAATAAATAAATTAAACATACTCACCTGTCCAGGGAGCCGGTGTCCACTGCTCCGGTGAGCGATGCCGGGCGCCGGGTCCCCCATGTGCTTGCACTGTGACCCCGATGCAATAAAGTGACACGGCAAAGCAGCAGCGCACTTTACAGCACCGGGGGTCACAGCGCAGCGCTCACTGGAGAAGCAGACACCGGCTCCCTGGACAGGTGAGTATGAATCCAGGGGAAGTGGTTGCTTTATCTGGCGTGGGGGTAGTTGCGACGGGTAGGAACCCGGCAGTAGCGACGGGCGGTGGCGCCTGCGCAGCAGGCCATCAGGATACTTTTTAAAAAAAATACCCCGATGATGCTGCGAAGAGGCATCGCAGGGCCAGAGCTTGACCGCAAGCTCTGTCCATGCATGCGATAATTGATACATCCCTGCGATGTACTCAATTATCACAGTGCGAGGTTGTCCGAGTTTATCACCTGTCATCCGCATCATCAGATGCGGATGGTGATAAACACACCTCTTAGTATGTTGTTCCCTGGTACATAAAACATAAAAGGAAACGGAAATTTTCAGTGTGGTGAGAAAGGATTAGAATACAACCGGTTAGAACATAAGAATCCTGCGCTTATTAATGAGCATTGCTATAATTTGCCTTTGTCAATAGGGGTAATTCTGAGTTGATCGCAGCAGCAAGTTTGTTAGCAATTGGGCAAAACCATGGGGGTAATTCCAAGTTGATCGCAGCAGGAAATTTTTTAGCAGTTGGGCAAAACCATGTGCACTGCAGGGGGGCAGATATAACATGTGCATAGAGAGTTAGATTTGGGTGGGGTGTGTTCAAACTGAAATCTAAATTGCAGTGTAAAAATAAAGCAGCCAGTATTTACCCTGCACAGAAACAAAATAACCCACCCCAATCTAACTCTCTCAGCAAATGTTATATCTGCCCCCCCTGCAGTGCACATGGTTTTGCCCAACTGCTAAAAAATTTCCTGCTGCGATCAACTTGGAATTACCCCCCATGTGCACTGCAGGGGGGCAGATATAACATGTGCAGAGAGAGTTAGATTTGGGTGGGTTATTTTGTTTCTGTGCAGGGTAAATACTAGTGATGAGCGGGTTCGGTTTCTCGGAAACCGAACCCCCCCGAACTTCAGCCTTTTTACACGGGTCCGAGCCATGCTCGGATTCTCCCGTGTGGCTCGGGTAAACCGAGCGCGCCCGAACGTCATCATCCCGCTGTCGGATTCTCGCGAGACTCGGATTCTATATAAGCAGCCGCGCGTCGCCGCCATTTTCACACACGTGCATTGAGATTGATAGGGAGAGGACGTGGCTGGCGTCCTCTCCGTTATAGTAGAAAAGAGTGACTTAGTTATAATTGTGGGGAGGATTGGGGACGGGGAGCAGCTGTTAGGGAGTACAGTGCAGGGTTTTGATTATAATACCACCAGTGAGTTTAATCCGTTGTTTCTCTGCCTGGAAAAAACGCTCCACCATATCTGTGCTCAGTGTGCTGCACTGCTGCATGATATATCTGTGCTGAGTGCACTGCTCACACTGCCTAATTGTGGGGACTGGGGAGCAGTTATAGCAGGAGTACAGTGCACAGTTTTGCTGACAGTGACCACCAGTCCAGTATACGTTTGTCTGCCTGAAAAACACTCCTGTGGTGGCTTTTTTTTTCTTCATACTAGTTTAGCAGTCTGCTGACAGTGTCCACCAGGTCCGTTATTATTATACAGTATATTATATATATATATAGCAGTACGGTAGGCCACGGCTGTACCTACCTCTGAGTCGTCAGTGCACTCGTCGTCCATAAGTAATATAATACTATACTATCCATCCATCTACATTGTATACCTGTGGTGGCTTTTTTTTTCTTCATACTAGTTTAGCAGTCTGCTGACAGTGTCCACCAGGTTCGTTATTATTATACAGTATATTATATATATATATAGCAGTACGGTAGGCCACGGCTGTACCTACCTCTGTGTCGTCAGTGCACTCGTCCTCCATAAGTAATATTATACTTTACTATCCATCCATCTACATTGTATACCTGTGGTGGCTTTTTTTTTCTTCATACTAGTTTAGCAGTCTGCTGACAGTGTCCACCAGGTCCGTTATTATTATACAGTATATTATATATAGCAGTACGGTAGGCCACGGCTGTACCTACCTCTGTGTCGTCAGTGCACTCGTCGTCCATAAGTAATATAATACTATACTATCCATCCATCTACATTGTATACCTGTGGTGGCTTTTTTTTTCTTCATACTAGTTTAGCAGTCTGCTGACAGTGTCCACCAGGTCCGTTATTATTATACAGTATATTATATATATATATAGCAGTACGGTAGGCCACGGCTGTACCTACCTCTGTGTCGTCAGTGCACTCGTCCTCCATAAGTAATATTATACTTTACTATCCATCCATCTACATTGTATACCTGTGGTGGCTTTTTTTTTCTTCATACTAGTTTAGCAGTCTGCTGACAGTGTCCACCAGGTCCGTTATTATTATACAGTATATTATATATAGCAGTACGGTAGGCCACGGCTGTACCTACCTCTGTGTCGTCAGTGCACTCGTCGTCCATAAGTAATATAATACTATACTATCCATCCATCTACATTGTATACCTGTGGTGGCTTTTTTTTTCTTCATACTAGTTTAGCAGTCTGCTGACAGTGTCCACCAGGTCCGTTATTATTATACAGTATATATATATATAGCAGTACGGTAGGCCACGGCTGTACCTACCTCTGTGTCGTCAGTGCACTCGTCGTCCATAAGTAATATAATACTATACTATCCATCCATCTACATTGTATACCTGTGGTGGCTTTTTTTTCCTTCATACTAGTTTAGCAGTCTGCTGACAGTGTCCACCAGGTCCGTTATTATTATACAGTATATATATATATATATATAGCAGTAGGGTAGGCCACGGCTGTACCTACCTCTGTGTCGTCAGTGGACTCGTCGTCCATAAGTAATATAATACTATACTATCCATCCATCTACATTGTATACCTGTGGTGGCTTTTTTTTTCCTTCATACTAGTTTAGCAGTCTGCTGACAGTGTCCACCAGGTCCGTTATTATTATACAGTATATTATATATAGCAGTACGGTAGGCCACGGCTGTACCTACCTCTGTGTCGTCAGTGCACTCGTCGTCCATAAGTAATATAATACTATACTATCCATCCATCTACATTGTATACCTGTGGGGACTTTTTTTTTCTTCATACTAGTTTAGCAGTCTGCTGACAGTGTCCACCAGGTCCGTTATTATTATACAGTATATATATATATATAGCAGTACGGTAGGCCACGGCTGTACCTACCTCTGTGTCGTCAGTGCACTCGTCGTCCATAAGTAATATAATACTATACTATCCATCCATCTACATTGTATACCTGTGGTGGCTTTTTTTTTCTTCATACTAGTTTAGCAGTCTGCTGACAGTGTCCACCAGGTCCGTTATTATTATACAGTATATTATATATAGCAGTACGGTAGGCCACGGCTGTACCTACCTCTGTGTCGTCAGTGCACTCGTCGTCCATAAGTAATATAATACTATACTATCCATCCATCTACATTGTATACCTGTGGTGGCTTTTTTTTCCTTCATACTAGTTTAGCAGTCTGCTGACAGTGTCCACCAGGTCCGTTATTATTATACAGTATATTATATATATATATATATATATAGCAGTACGGTAGGCCACGGCTGTACCTACCTCTGTGTCGTCAGTGGACTCGTCGTCCATAAGTAATATAATACTATACTATCCATCCTTCTACATTGTATACCTGTGGTGGCTTTTTTTTTTCTTCATACTAGTTTAGCAGTCTGCTGACAGTGTCCACCAGGTCCGTTATTATTATACAGTATATTATATATATATAGCAGTATGGTAGGCCACGGCTGTACCTACCTCTGTGTCGTCAGTGCACTCGTCCTCCATAAGTAATATAATACTATACTATCCATCCATCTACATTGTATACCTGTGGTGGCTTTTAGTTGTGCGCATTAAAATATGGAGAACAAAAATGTGGAGGTTAAAAAAATAGGGAAAGATCAAGATCCACTTCCACCTCGTGCTGAAGCTGCTGCCACTAGTCATGGCCGAGACGATGAAATGCCATCAACGTCGTCTGCCAAGGCCGATGCCCAATGTCATAGTACAGAGCATGTAAAATCCAAAACACAAAAGATCAGTAAAAAAATGACCCAAAAATCTAAATTAAAAGCGTCTGAGGAGAAGCGTAAACTTGCCAATATGCCATTTACGACACGGAGTGGCAAGGAACGGCTGAGGCCCTGGCCTGTGTTCATGGCTAGTGGTTCAGCTTCATATGAGGATGAAAGCACTCAGCTTCTCGCTAGAAAAATGAAAAGACTTAAGCTGGCAAAAGCACAGCAAAGAACTGTGCGTTCTTCGAAATCACAAATCCCCAAGGAGAGTCCAATTGTGTCGGTTGCGATGCCTGACCTTCCCAACACTGGACGGGAAGAGCTTGCGCCTTCCACCATTTGCACGCCCCCTGCAAGTGCTGGAAGGAGCACCCGCAGTCCAGTTCCTGATAGTCAAATTGAAGATGTCAGTGTTGAAGTACACCAGGATGAGGATATGGGTGTTGCTGGCGCTGGGGAGGAAATTGACAAGGAGGATTCTGATGGTGAGGTGGTTTGTTTAAGTCAGGCACCCGGGGAGACACCTGTTGTCCGTGGGAGGAATATGGCCATTGACATGCCTGGTCAAAATACAAAAAAAATCAGCTCTTCGGTGTGGAATTATTTCAACACAAATGCGGACAACAGGTGTCAAGCCGTGTGTTGCCTTTGTCAAGCTGTAATAAGTAGGGGTAAGGACGTTAACCACCTCGGAACATCCTCCCTTATACGTCACCTGCAGCGCATTCATCATAAGTCAGTGACAAGTTCAAAAACTTTGGGCGAAAGCGGAAGCAGTCCACTGACCAGTAAATCCCTTCCTCTTGTAACCAAGCTCACGCAAACCACACCACCAACTCCCTCAGTGTCAATTTCCTCCTTACCCAGGAAAGCCAATAGTCCTGCAGGCCATGTCACTGGCAAGTCTGACGAGTCCTCTCCTGCCTGGGATTCCTCCGATGCATCCTTGAGTGTAACGCCTGCTGCTGGTGCTGCTGTTGTTGCTGCTGGGAGTCGATGGTCATCCCAGAGGGGAAGTCGGAAGACCACTTGTACTACTTCCAGTAAGCAATTGACTGTCCAACAGTCCTTTGCGAGGAAGATGAAATATCACAGCAGTCATCCTGCTGCAAAGCGGATAACTGAGGCCTTGGCAGCCTGGGCGGTGAGAAACGTGGTTACAGCATCCATCGTTACTTCAGAGCCAACTATAGACTTGATTGAGGTACTGTGTCCCCGGTACCAAATACCATCTAGGTTCCATTTCTCTAGGCAGGCGATACCGAAAATGTACACAGACCTCAGAAAAAGAGTCATCAGTGTCCTAAAAAATGCAGTTGTACCCAATGTCCACTAAACCACGGACATGTGGACAAGTGGAGCAGGGCAGACTCAGGACTACATGACTGTGACAGCCCACTGGGTAGATGTATTGCCTCCCGCTGCAAGAACAGCAGCGGCGGCACCAGTAGCAGCATCTCGCAAACGCCAACTCGTTCCTAGGCAGGCTACTCTTTGTATCACCGCTTTCCAGAATACGCACACAGCTGAAAACCTCTTATGGCAACTGAGGAAGATCATCGCAGAATGGCAAACCCCAATTGGACTCTCCTGGGGATTTGTGGCATCGGACAACGCCAGCAATATTGTGCGTGCATTACATCTGGGCAAATTCCAGCACGTCCCATGTTTTGCACATACCTTGAATTTGTTGGTGCAGAATTATTTAGAAAATGACAGGGGCGTGCAAGAGATGCTGTCGGTGGCCAGAAGAATTGCGGGCCACTTTCGGCGTACAGGCACCGTGTACAGAAGACTGGAGCACCACCAAAAACACCTGAACCTGCCCTGCCATCATCTGAAGCAAGAGGTGGTAACGAGGTGGAATTCAACTCTCTATATGCTTCAGAGGATGGAGGAGCAGCAAAAGGCCATTCAAGCCTATACATCTGCCCACGATATAGGCAAAGGAGGTGGAATGCACCTGTCTCAAGCGCAGTGGAGAATGATTTCAACGTTGTGCAAGGTTCTGCAACCTTTTGAACTTGCCACACGTGAAGTCAGTTCAGACACTGCCAGCCTGAGTCAGGTCATTCCCCTCATCAGGCTTTTGCAGAAGAAGCTGGAGACATTGAAGGAGGAGCTAAAACAGAGCGATTACGCTAGGCATGTGGGACTTGTGGATGGAGCCCTTCATTCGCTTAACCAGGATTCACGGGTGGTCAATCTGTTGAAATCAGAGCACTACATTTTGGCCACCGTGCTCGATCCTAGATTTAAAACCTACGTTGTATCTCTCTTTCCGGCAGACACAAGTCTGCGGGGGTTCAAAGACCTGCTGTTGAGAAAATTGTCAAGTCAAGCAGAACGTGACCCGTCAACAGCTACTCCTTCACATTCTCCCGCAACTGGGGGTGCGAGGAAAAGGCTAAGAATTCCGAGCCCACCCGCTGGCGGTGATGCAGGGCAGTCTGGAGCGAGTGCTGACATCTGGTCCGGACTGAAGGACCTGCCAACGATTACTGACATGTCGTCTACTGTCACTGCATATGATTCTGCCACCATTGAAAGAATGGTGGAGGATTATATGAGTGACCGCATCCAAGTAGGCACGTCAGACAGTCCGTACGTATACTGGCAGGAAAAAGAGGCAATTTGGAGGCCCTTGCAGAAACTGGCTTTATTCTACCTAAGTTGCCCTCCCTCCAGTGTGTACTCCGAAAGAGTGTTTAGTGCCGCCCCTCACCTTGTCAGCAATCGGCGTACGAGGTTACTTCCAGAAAATGTGGAGAAGATGATGTTCATTAAAATGAATTATAATCAATTCCTCCGTGGAGACATTCACCAGCAGCAATTGCCTCCAGAAAGTGCACGGGGACCTGAGATGGTGGATTTCAGCAGTGGGGATGAATTAATAATCTGTGAGGAGGGGGATGTACACAGTGAAAGGGGTGATGAATCGGACGATGATGATGAGGTGGACATCTTGCCTCTGTAGAGCCAGTTTGTGCAAGGAGAGATTGATTGCTTCTTTTTTGGTGGGGGCCAAAACCAACCAGTCATTTCAGTCACAGTCGTGTGGCGGACCCTGTCGCTGAAATGATGGGTTCGTTAAAGTGTGCATGTCCTGTTTATACAACATAAGGGTGGGTGGGAGGGCCCAAGGACAATTCCATCTTGCACCTCTTTTTTCTTTCATTTTTCTTTGCGTCATGTGCTGTTTGGGGAGTATTTTTTTGAAGGGCCATCCTGCCTGACACTGCAGTGCCACTCCTAGATGGGCCAGGTGTTTGTGTCGGCCACTAGAGTCGCTTAGCTTAGTCACACAGCTACCTCATTGCGCCTCTTTTTTTCTTTGCGTCATGTGCTGTTTGGGGAGTATTTTTTTGAAGGGCCATCCTGCGTGACACTGCAGTGCCACTCCTAGATGGGCCAGGTGTTTGTGTCGGCCACTAGGGTCGCTTAGCTTAGTCACACAGCTACCTCATTGCGCCTCTTTTTTCTTTGCGTCATGTGCTGTTTGGGGAGTATTTTTTTGAAGGGCCATCCTGCGTGACACTGCAGTGCCACTCCTAGATGGGCCAGGTGTTTGTGTCGGCCACTTGGATCGCTGAGCTTAGTCACACAGCTACCTCATTGCACCTCTTTTTTTCTTTGCGTCATGTGCTGTTTGGGGGGTATTTTTTTGAAGGGCCATCCTGCGTGACACTGCAGTGCCACTCCTAGATGGGCCAGGTGTTTGTGTCGGCCACTAGGGTCGCTTAGCTTAGTCACACAGCTACCTCATTGCGCCTCTTTTTTTCTTTGCGTCATGTGCTGTTTGGGGAGTATTTTTTTGAAGGGCCATCCTGCATGACACTGCAGTGCCAGTCCTAGATGGGCCAGGTGTTTGTGTCGGCCACTAGGGTTGCTTAGCTTAGTCACACAGCTACCTCATTGCGCCTCTTTTTTTCTTTGCGTCATGTGCTGTTTGGGGAGTATTTTTTTGAAGGGCCATCCTGCGTGACACTGCAGTGCCACTCCTAGATGGGCCAGGTGTTTGTGTCGGCCACTTGGGTCGCTGAGCTTAGTCACACAGCTACCTCATTGCACCTCTTTTTTTCTTTGCGTCATGTGCTGTTTGGGGAGTATTTTTTTGAAGGGCCATCCTGCGTGACACTGCAGTGCCACTCCTAGATGGGCCAGGTGTTTGTGTCGGCCACTAGGGTCGCTTAGCTTAGTCACACAGCTACCTCATTGCGCCTCTTTTTTCTTTGCGTCATGTGCTGTTTGGGGAGTATTTTTTTGAAGGGCCATCCTGCGTGACACTGCAGTGCCACTCCTAGATGGGCCAGGTGTTTGTGTCGGCCACTTGGGTCGCTGAGCTTAGTCACACAGCTACCTCATTGCACCTCTTTTTTTCTTTGCGTCATGTGCTGTTTGGGGAGTATTTTTTTGAAGGGCCATCCTGCGTGACACTGCAGTGCCACTCCTAGATGGGCCAGGTGTTTGTGTCGGCCACTTGGGTCGCTGAGCTTAGTCACACAGCTACCTCATTGCGCCTCTTTTTTTCTTTGCGTCATGTGCTGTTTGGGGAGTATTTTTTTGAAGGGCCATCCTGCATGACACTGCAGTGCCAGTCCTAGATGGGCCAGGTGTTTGTGTCGGCCACTAGGGTTGCTTAGCTTAGTCACACAGCTACCTCATTGCGCCTCTTTTTTTCTTTGCGTCATGTGCTGTTTGGGAAGTATTTTTTTGAAGGGCCATCCTGCGTGACACTGCAGTGCCACTCCTAGATGGGCCAGGTGTTTGTGTCGGCCACTTGGGTCGCTGAGCTTAGTCACACAGCTACCTCATTGCACCTCTTTTTTTCTTTGCGTCATGTGCTGTTTGGGGAGTATTTTTTTGAAGGGCCATCCTGCGTGACACTGCAGTGCCACTCCTAGATGGGCCAGGTGTTTGTGTCGGCCACTAGGGTCGCTTAGCTTAGTCACACAGCTACCTCATTGCGCCTCTTTTTTTCTTTGCGTCATGTGCTGTTTGGGGAGTATTTTTTTGAAGGGCCATCCTGCGTGATACTGCAGTGCCAGTCCTAGATGGGCCAGGTGTTTGTGTCGGCCACTAGGGTCGCTAAGCTTAGTCACACAGCGACCTTGGTGTGCCTCTTTTTTTCTTTGCATCATGTGCTGTTTGGGGACAATTTTTTGGAAGTGCCATCCTGCCTGACACTGCAGTGCCACTCCTAGATGGGCCAGGTGTTTGTGTCGGCCACTTGTGTCGCTTAGCTTAGCCATCCAGCGACCTCGGTGCAAATTTTAGGACTAAAAATAATATTGTGAGGTGTGAGGTGTTCAGAATAGACTGAAAATGAGTGTAAATTATGGTTATTGAGGTTAATAATACTATGGGATCAAAATGACCCCCAAATTCTATGATTTAGGCTGTTTTTTAGGGTTTTTTGAAAAAAACACCCGAATCCAAAACACACCCGAATCCGACAAAAAAAATTCGGTGAGGTTTTGCCAAAACGCGTTCGAACCCAAAACACGGCCGCGGAACCGAACCCAAAACCAAAACACAAAACCCGAAAAATTTCCGGTGCACATCACTAGTAAATACTGGCTGCTTTATTTTTACACTGCAATTTAAATTTCAGTTTGAACATACCCCACCCAAATCTAACTCTCTCTGCACATGTTACATCTGCCCCATCTGCAGTGCATATGGTTTTGCCCAACTGCTAACAAATTTGATGCTGCGATCAACTCAGAATTAGGCCCAATGTTCATCATACAGTAGTTTCTTCTAAAGTGCATAGAACTGCTACACATGACCAAGGAAAAATAGTTTGGAATCTACTGGATGAAACAGCACAGGGGATTACATTAGATGTTTTCTGAAAGAAAAAGTCACATCATGTTATATTATTGGACAGATTTTCCCTCCATGAATCACTGTTTAGGAAGAACTCACATTTTGTTGTTGACACTAACACAGAAGCGCAGGACATTTCAGCAGGGCAGTATTGAGGTGAGCCTGTACAATCCGCTGGTTTCGTGTGAGGAATAATCGAATCACAGATTGTGCATTGCAGGGTAGAAACTGTAATAATAATAATAATAATAATAATAATTAATACTTTAGACGATGATGGTGTGATACCAATTCATAGTTGCCTACCCTCCCGCATCCCGCGGGAGACTCCCGGTTCACTGTGGAGTCTCCCGCTGCCCCGCAAAATTAGATAAACCTCCCGGATTCCTCACCTCCCGTTGAGAATATGGACTGCGCGTGCGCGAGTCCCGAAGTGACAGTGGCGGGGCTTGCAAGAGAAGACTTTGGGATACTTGCCTGCCGCCGCGGTTCGCCCTGCGGTAATGCCGAGACTGAAGAGTTTAGGTCCACCGCACAAGAGCCATCTGCCTTCCCGGCCGCCCACCACAATTACTGAGAGGGGAAGAAGCACAGGAGCCGCAGGTGGACTGCATCCTCCTGCACTTAAGGTACGGCCTTATCACAGTCAAACTGCCGGAATCACTACTGACACTCACAGACACAGCCTGCACTGCTGCAACAGCAGTGAGACAACAGACGACAAGCTGACAGAAGTGTGACTCTTATCACAATGCTCCCAGGACTTGCATTCCACAGTTCCCTGTAGCGCTCCCGTTATTGCTGGTGCCCCCCAGACCCCCCCCCCTCCTCCTCCTTCTCATCCTTCCACTTTCACTCAGGGACTTGTCGAAAAGCGCTCATCCTCCCTCACCCCGACCCTTTTGTCCTGTTTATGGTCTCATGGTCATTGTTTGCACACTGCTGGAGAAAGAATTCATGTAAAACACAGCAAAGACAGCCACTTAACCCCCTGCTACGCATGGCCATGGGCAAAGCTGACTTCAAAAGGTTCTAATATATATTAAAGGTGAAAAGTAGTGATCTGTAATAAGTTTTGGCATTTGAATGTAAACTCCTCTATGTATCTTGGCAAATGCACCATAGAGAGGTCTTTTTAACAGGAATAATACAGTTGCGGGTTGGGGCTGAAATGCTGTCAGACGGGATACCGGTGGTCCGAATACGGACAGCGGCATCTCACTGTTTGGAATCCCGATGGGAAGCAAGCTGCCCCTCACCCTAACCCTCCCTTATCGCAGCCTAACCCTCTCTTACCGACGCCTAACCCTGATCCTCCCTAGTGGTGCCTAAGCCTGACCTCCTACCCGCAGCCTAAACCTAACCCCCCCACCGCAGCCTAACCCTAAATCCCCTTCACGTAATCTAAACCTAACATCACCTTCCCGCAGCCTAACCCTAACCCTCTCTAACATACTGCAGCACCAGTACCCTCTACTTTGTCTTCTGTCACAGTGCAGAGTACAGCCAAATAGAAAGAGTTCTGAGTGCATAGTTGTCTACCCTCCTGCTGTACCAGATATTAAATCAAACCCCCAAATTAGAGGATTGGACCTTAAGCCATGACACCAGCTGCAAACCCTAACCCTGAGCTCGCTGGTTCACCCACCCACCTACTGACCAGAAAGCAGCTGACAGGAGCCAGAAAGGAAGGACCATTCCTTCTAGATCAGTGCTGCACTGGTACCTGTTTTACAAACCTTCCACACTTGGACTACCCGCTAACTGGTGAACACTGATGTTACTGAGTGGATACCTCCCACTTGGTGAGTGAAGCCCGGGGCGCCTTCATCCTTCAACTTCAAGGCATGTGTATCAGCTGCTCACCGGCTCCTTACCTGGGGTAGCTTTGCTGGGTAAAGCAGAACCGGTCACTGCCCTCCCCCTGCTGTGTGCATGCAAACCAAGAATGCTTCCTTCACCCGCCCCCAGCCTGTACTCGTGTCTGTGGGAATCATTCTCCTAGGCCCGTCCTAGCTGCGGAACGCTACGCTGCTAACCTGCCGCTGATTGATCCTGAGATTTGCGTTGTACTTCCTGCTGCTGAGCTGAGCAGTTGTTTCCTGGTGTGTCCCTGACCTTACCATCTCCAGGCTCCGCATTCACTAAGGAGAAGCCTACAGTAGGTCCTGTTCCTTTTCCTCTGGCTTTCCCCTTCACTGTATACTCCTTCCATGACACTGGACGCTTTTGACCTTGCTACTAACTCCTGTACGTTTCCTACATTGCTGCCATATGCCATACCTCATGACCGTCTGCAGGAGGGACAGAATGCTCTGCTCCTGGACTTCCCTCTTACTGTATGCTTGCCATCACCTGTGGTGAAACACCTTTCTTATCCATTACCCTGTTCAAAACAGGAGCCGGCAATCATAAATTTACAGAAAAGTCCAGGAGCAGAGGATTGTGTCCCTCCTGGAGAGAAGTTGGGAGATATGCTTATGCTGCTAATCATCCTCTGCTCCCTGATTTTAGAGTCATCCATTGTCAGGCGATGGACCCCTGCGCTTGTTTTTCATGTGTTCTATATCCATTGTACTGCATGTCCATAAATGAATGTGCTGTCAGGGTTTATTCAGGATGTGTATGTTTTTTGAGGTGTCTAAGTGGTGCGACATATCAATTGGCAGCAGTGATCTTACTGTGGAAGATAGTATATATCAATCTGTAAACAAAAATGGTAATACAATATAACAATTTAACAGTGGAATGCAGCAATGTTGCAAAATAATGGAGGATGCTAGCTTTTTTGCAACATTGCTGCACGGTACTGTTAAAATGTTACCTACGAAACACATAAGAGTCAAGCACACAGGTCCATCTCCTTGGGGGTCATTCCGAGTTGGTCGCTCGGTAAAAATCTTCGCATCGCAGCGATTTTCCGCTCAATGCGCATGCGCAATGTCCGCACTGCGACTGCGCCAAGTTAATTTGCTATGCAGTTAGGATTTTTACTCACGGCTTTTTCATCGTTCTGGCGATCGTAATGTGATTGACAGGAAATGGGTGTTACTGGGCGGAAACAGGCCGTTTTATGGGCGTGTGGGGAAAAATGCTACCATTTCCGGAAAAAACGCAGGAGTGGCCGGAGAAACGGGGGAGTGTCTGGGCGAACGCTGGGTGTGTTTGTGACGTCAAACCAGGAACGACAAGCACTGAACTGATCGCAGATGCCGAGTAAGTCTGAAGCTACTCAGAAACTGCTACGAGGTGTGTAATCGCAATATTGCGAATACATCGTTCGCAATTTTAAGATGCTAAGATTCACTCCCAGTAGGCGGCGGCTTAGCGTGTGCAAATCTGCTAAAATCCGCTTGCGAGCGAACAACTCGGAATGACCCCCCTTACCTGTATATTGAGGATCCAGAGGATGAATCTATCTCAGATTCCAGCAGCTCCAGAGTTACTGATTGTCACAAATTTGGTTGATTCAGACTCGGGTGCAATGCCAATGATTTTGAAAATTATTGATTGTATGCAACTGCACATGCCACCCATACACAAACCCCCCTTTGACAGTATACTACACTTTGGGGTCTTTTCATGAAGCAGTGAAAAGTGTGAAGTGAGCCAGTGGAGAAGTTGCCCATGGCAACCAATCAGTGTTGAGGTAACATTTATCAAATGCATTTTATAAAATTATACAGAGCAGCTGATTGGTTGCCATGGGCAACTTCTCCACTGGCTCACGTCTCCACTATTTTTACTGCTTCATGAATAGACCCCTTTCTCCTACGACATACCTCTGAGTGGCAATAGATACACCCATAGGTGGAGCTAGACACACTGTTTGGGCAGACACCCCCCACAATGGCGCTCAACGCACTCCGCGTACCGCACTCAACTGCAAACTAGAATCTCCCTGAAACTGTTTTTCAAAAGTAGGCAAGTATGCCAATTATTTCTAAAGGCTGATGTAAACTTAAGCCTCAGCCAAATCTCGTTGCATTTTGTGAGTTGCTTTGCACTGGTTGCTCACAAGTACAGATAATACAGAGTGGCACATATTTTGACCAAAGTGGCAGAACTGGGTTGGAATGTGGAGATCTCTCCTAGGCAAACGTCAGTGAGGGTGTGTTCACATTATTACAGGCTGCACTATGAGGGGTATTCAGAGGTGGACGCTGTTTTGCAAAAATTGCAGACAGCTGATTTTCGGGCATCTGCACATGTGCCGTGATTGTATCACACATGCACAGGCTTTCACTATGCGTTTGCATCCCGGAAGGATGTTATCGCATATTGATTGACATCGGTGGTGGCATTGTGGGGGAGCAGTGCAGGAAACGCAGACCGTATGACATCACCTGTGTTTCCTGCGATAGGAAACATGGCGCGGTGCGCCTGTATACGCAGGCTGGCTGCGTATACAGGTGTCTACCTCTATTTCCTGGTTTCTGTGATGCGCATCACTGGGCGGTGCTACACATGCTGGACGGCCATGACTGTGGTGGGCAGCCCCCCGCATGCGATTTAATCAGTAGCAGTTTTGTGTTTTTAGCAAAACTGCTGCTGAGTCTGAATAACCCCCATTACCCACAAATGTGCAGGACACCTTTATTTATATACTACCCTTCAGATTTTAAATACCCCCCCTTCCCACCAAGTGCAACATGGTTCTATCGAGGTGCAACGTTATGTGCTATTTTTTACTTTGCTCCCATGTCAGAATCGGCCCAAGGGTGACGACTAGTAGTAAGCCATATCCACATGTAGACACTTGTACAGTTTGGATCAAACAACTCATTTTTGCTTCTGTTGAGCAGTGTATGCATAATGCAATACCAGTTATACATCAGGCAATAATTGACTACTGGAATGGATTTTTATAATGATTATTTAGTTAGTGTTTTAAGTTTTCACCCAGATTTTGCAGATCACTGAAGAACATGTGTACAATATAGGACAAGGAGCTGGCAATCATTTTTATTAAAGTCCCAATTCACTCTCATACCTCCCAACTGTATTGCTTTGGGGGTGACAGACCAGCTTTTGTGGGACTGTCCCGTCATCCCACCCGCGGGCCGCAATGTCCCATGGGGAGGTAGTTGGAGAGAGCATACACTGTTGCTCTGCATAGCAGAGCAGCGGGTTAATAAATGCCATGTGCAGGGAGAGTCTCTGGAGAACGAATTGACAGAATAGGAGAGGAGTGGGTTAAACCTCAGCTAGTCTGAGGGCAGGACGGTAAGGCATTATGGGAGTTTCTTGTAGCCTATAGGAATGAATGTTGGGGGTGGGTAGAAAGGGTTTTTAAGCCTGGTAAAGGGGCTGGGTCAGCCTCTTTTGCTGTATTCGTTGTAGGGGTGAGTGCTCTTCCCCCCCTTTTCTCCTTTGCTGTGCAGCTTGCCCCTAATTTTGATTCACCAGGTGTGCTGCTTCTGATAAGTGGTACATTTTATACTGTGCCCCCTGGGTTGACCCTTCTTTTGCCCATTTACCTCCTGGGATCGCTGTGTGGCCGCCATGCCCCATCCCCGCCACTCCTCTGGTGCCCCTGCACGTTATAGGGATGCTGCCCCCTCTCCGTCTGGTACCCCGGGCCGGAGCACTGTGCTCACGGCCGAGGCTGCGTCTCCTGGCGCTGCTATGGGTGCCCGTCCCCGGGCGCGCACAGCGGCGCGTGTGTGCAATCCTTCCCCGGCTATGCCGCGGGCGCTGAGGGATTCCTCCGGCGCAGCGGTGGCCGGTGAGGGGAAGGGTGACAGCCGGAGGCGGACCAGATCGGGCGGTCGGCAGGGGGAGGCAGCCGGGGTGCCCGCTGGCGAGAATCCCCCTCCGGCTGCTGAGGCGCGGGGACACGTGCGCACGCGGTCCCCGCGCCCTCTACCGCTGAGAGTCACTGGCGGCTCCCCGGACAATGGGGGGACTTTGTGGAGGGATGGGCCTAGTGGCTCTTTCACTGGCCGCCCCTCCCAGGCTGCTCCTGTTTCACGGGCGTGCGCGCGCCCGCGCGCACGTTTGTCTTTTGTGCTCCCTGGGAGCGCTCCCCTCTCCAGCGGGAGGGGCTCCCAGGATTCCTCGGATGTTCAAGTGCGGGACCAGAGGGGGGGGGATCAGTCTGGAAGCGGGGGTCATCCAGTTCTCCCGGTGGGCGGGGCCAGTGGGGGCCGGGGCGGTGCTGGGGCGAGTGGTTCATTGCAGGAGAGAACGGGTGTGCTGAGGGCGGCAAGCGCCGGTCCCAGTTGGGGCCGGCCGGGACGGCGTGGCTTCACTGTGGGGGCCATCCCTCGTTCGGCCAGGGAGACGGGGGGACCATTGGGGCTGCGGCTCCCTCCGCCGTTGCGGCAGCAATATCGGCTATGACGGCGGCATTTGCGCCATTTTTGTCTGCTTTGTCCCCGGGTGGCGTTTCCATGGCTCCCGCTTCGGTTGACACGGCGGTTCTCCCGGGTGCTTCTGGCCCCGCCATGGCGCAGTTTCTCCATGCGTGTCGCAGTCTGGGTTCCGCCGCTGCGTTGCTGGGTGGAGCTGCCCTGTCCCTCGCAGGGGCGTCTGCTTTCATCCCCGCCGGGGGGGCTTCGGCTCCCGTGGCGGCTTTCCCTTCTTTTTCAGATTCTGATGCATGTGAGGATCAGGAGGAGGAGCCGGTTGTGGCGGACGTTTCACCTTCGGGAGGCGGGCCCACAGGTGAGTGGCGTGACGATACGGTTGATGTGTCATGTGGGTCTTCTTCTTCCTCTTCCGGCAGTAGGTCCAGTAGGTCTTCTTCCTCTTCTTCTTCGTTGCAGTCAGCAGCTAGTAGCGCCACGAAGGCTAAAAAGAGGGCTTGCAAATACGCGCGGCACCGGGATATGCGGTATAAGAAAAGTAGTAGTGGTTTCCGTTGGGACAGGAGACGGCGTAATTTGCCGGGCGTGGTTCGCTGCGAGTACACGACAGTGTTGCGGGGCCAGCGAGAGAGTTGCAGGAAAAAGATTCGGCGGGGGGAATACGTCGACCTTTTCACTTTGACGGAGGATACCAAGAGGTAAGGTAAGGAAGCGCTTGCGATGGGCGGTATGGGGGCGGAGGCCTTTCGCTTATATGACAATTGGTTGGCGGGTTTCTGCGTGTTCGCGGCGTGCTACTTGGAGGATCGCCCTGAAGAGCACATCAACATCATCAGGTACATACACCTCGTACATGACATGCAGCGCCAGTCTAAGGACGATACATGGCTGCATTATTATAAGCAGTTCCGTCAGAAGCACGAATGCCTGCACATCATTGACTTTGGGTGCAAGGATGTGGAGGTATGGCTTCGGGTCACACGAGCGCAGGATATGAAGCTGGTTTCTAAAGGGGTGTCCGTTGCTCAGACCGCGGTGGCGAATCAGTCGCGGCCTGCGTTTGAGGCTGCACCGCGCCGCCCTTGGGGCGCGGCCCATTCTGCGCAGCAGGCGCCGGCGAAGTGGAAGTGCTTTGCGTTCAACAATTCTGCGTGCCCCCTTGGTCAACATTGTCGTTTTCGACACCTTTGCTTCCGATGTAATGGATCCCACCCCGCTTCCAATTGCTTTCGGACTGGGCGACAAGGAGCTAGGGCAGCTGGGGGCGCGGCCGGCAAGACAGCAGGGGGGGTTGCCACTAGTTAGGGCGCCGACCCCGATTCGTTTGGAGGCCATGCTCAAATTGTTGGGGTGGTATCCAAACAGAGACGATGCTAAATTTTTGCTTGATGGTTTTGCGTCGGGTTTTTGATTGCCGGTGGAGGGGGAGGTTTTAGTTCGGGCCACCAGGAACCTGCAGTCTGCTCGGGATTTCCCCGAGGTACTTCGGGAAAAGGTCGAACTTTACCAGACAGAAGCATTCACAGGTCAGTGCAGATTTTATACATATAAAGTGAGTGTACCAGAATTGCAGCATACATCATACAGTTACAGGTACAAACAGGATAGACAGAGAAGGAGCAAACATGAGACTTAAGGTAATAAGGACCTGGCTCGTAAGAGCTTAAAATTGTCAAAGTCGAAAAATATTGTAAATGCATACACCATGTACTAACCCCATACACATGCCCGCTGCGCGTGCACATATCCGCAATTTGCGTAGGATCGCTCCTGCGATCACGTGCGTGGTATGGGTATTTACGGCGGAGTTTGTGAGCACATAGAGGGTTATCAGAACATTACATATTTAACCCAAATAGTGCATTTTGTACACATAGTTCCCCTACACCACATCAGCAAGTATCAACAGTTTAAATGATTCCAGGACTAAGGGATTCGCCTTTGCATGATAGGAGGGGACAGACGAAGGTTAAAAGGTGATGTATAGTATCCAGCTGTAGGGTATTTTAAGGGTAACATTCCTGTGTTGGTTAGAGAAAGATTGCATGTTCCTGCGTATAGTTATGTGCAAAAGTAGAATATAGATATTAACTGTATTTACTGTATATTATGTATGCGGCAGGAATCCAGAGGATACCACCCACAAGAGCAGTTGAGAAAGACATCGCCCACCTTTTCAAATCAACCTATGACCTCTCCTGTAATGTAAAGATGCACCTCTGTGTCCAATGGACAATGAGATTACAGTGACCATTGTATTGTGTATGTAAGTTGTGTATAAAAAGCCCGTTGTTGCCTGGCTGGTCAGAAGACTCTGAACGCTTTCTACCTGACAAGCGGAGGACCGGCCGGGTTGCGCTTGCGAACATTCTCACGTATGTACATTGACTGTAGCCATTATTCTATTTAGATTTATCTTGTTAGCCTGTAGTGTATAATTTGTACTGTTTTACCTTTTGAAATAATCCACTGTGGCCTTAGAACCCTGTGGTTCAACTACATATCGGTGTTGTATCCTCATTTCCCTGCTAGGGTTTAAAGCGTATTTAACTGTATAAGGTTTAAGAGTATATTGATAAGGTGTACGCACTGCGGGTACTTTATACCAGCAGCGCTACTTAAGGTTTAAGGTATAACATCATTGCAGTGCTTTGCTGCGTAAAGGTTTAAGTGTAAACCATATTATTACATTGTATTACTAAAAAGGTTTAAAGGTTATCAATTGTGTGTGTGCGCGCTGTGCGTACTCTGTACACTAAGCGCAGCGTGTGTACGCCAAGTACGTACCACGTACGGGACTCTGTACGCAAATAGCGTACAAAGTGCGTAGCGCGTGTATTCAGTCTAGCGGCCATAGCGGCTCCACGGTAAAAGTGTATCTAGAGGTATAGCTTTATGGTTTAAGATAATATCGACATTATCAATTGGGGGCATCATCCTGTTTTTCCTCATACCCACAGCCTAGCAGGGTACAGCAGACTTTATCTATCAGCAAAGGGCGGACAGGTATCCACGTAAGCCTTCTCCTGGATGGTGGATACTCTGGTAAACTCTTTCTCAAGTGCTGATAAGATAGGCGTCTGCTCTGCATGGTTTGTAGGGATGCTGGTGGGATCCATAAGGTAAGAACGCAAAGCTATTTTTAAAGTCTGTGAATTTCTGTTTGGCGCCAAATGCGCACACATCACACGCATACACCTGTATTTTGTACTTTGCATATCTGCTCGCATTATTGCCATAAGTATTGATTATTAGATTCATTTTGACCTGTACTGAAAAATTTGTTGCGATTTAGTTAAAATATAGAGTTAATATTTAAAGAAATAAGTGTAAGATGCACATGCAGCCTGGCCTAGTTGTAAAGGTTTATACAGAAGAAACTGTGTGCTGTGTTAAGTGAGCGATTATGGTTAACATCGCTCACATTTATAGAAGTGTGGGATTTGTACTATTGCGGACGTACGGTCTTTGTATACGTGTCTCGGACAAAGTACGGGACTGCGTACGCAACGTAAAGACGTACGCACGATCGCGTGCTTACACAACGTGCGTAAGGATATGGCCGCTAAGTACAAATTACACAATAAGCATTGTTTAGTTTAGGCGCGAAACGGTAGCCACGCGGTAATAGCACAAATTGTTCAGTGTCCAAGATTTAGTTTAAATAAAACCTTTTTTACTGCATTACCTCTGGTACTAAGGCTGTTCACCTGAATTAAAGTTAATTTTCTGTACAGAAAAACCAAAAAGTGTATTTGAGTGAACGAACGTGAGTGTGCAAACAATAAAGGTTTTGTAGACCCAGGGAATTCGGGATCCCCTAGGAGACCACACCAGGTGAGTGGACACTTGGTGGCGTGAGACTGGCTTGCTCACGTTAACATTGATTAAGGTACAAAGGAGCATTTAGCAGATACCGCAGACCAGAAGGTCAGCGAAGGTTTAGAGTACCGCAGACCAAAAGGTCAGCGAGGTTTTTGTTTAGGTGCCGCAACCACAAGGGGTTAGCGAAGAAACCCATATAGGCCATTTGATTGATACGCGCCGGCTGAGGATTCGCAGCCTGAAAAACTATTCCATTGGTCGTACGGCGGATAAGTAACAGTTACTTATACGCTGTGCGATTGTACCGCACGTTCGTGGGTGCAATACTTAGCTCAACGTGATACCCTTTTTACGAGCTTTGCGTAAAATCGCGGGATCATAAGCGCTGAGTAGCATACGCAAGCGTGATTTGTGTAAAAAATTTTTTGTTTTAAGGGAGTTTCGCTGGTCACTCAGGAAATCTCCAACAACCAATATTTACTGGGTAGGGTAAGTCACTCCCATATACTTCCAGTAAATAGAGGTTACACATCCGCCCTAGGTTGGGTACGTACCGGCGCTGACAACAGTGTTTGGGGGTATTGGCCAACGTGGGCGTGAGTGGGTGAGAGCACTCGTTGAACTTTCACCGTTGCCTTATATTGAGTATTTTGGTTTTTTGTAGGAATTAGCTGAGAAGGCAATACCTGCAAACTATGGGGGCCAGTTGCTCAAGTAAGGGACGTTCAACCAGGGTTCAGGTTGATGTTCCGCGGCCCAGAGGGTCAACGATGTACATAATGTGTGAGAAGTACGGATCACACACAGAGGTTTTATGCAATGAATGGGAACGTATGACTGCGGAAGATAGGGAACCATTCCCTAGGGTAGGCAGTTTTGAACCAGAGGTGTTGCAGAATTTAAGGTTTAGGATATGTCTGATAAAGTCCCGAAAACAAAGGGTCAGACACACAAACTGTTTACATTTATGGCAGCAAGAGGGTGATATGCAGAGGGAACTAGCTCACGCAGCCGGTTCTAAACCTAGCAGGAAACTGATGGCAACCGCACCACCACCACCGTATATAACAGGGGAGAAAGTGGCTACAGACAATGGCATACTGATATATGATAAGAGTAAAGTTGATAAATGTATTAATGCTAACCCGTGCAAGTTGTATCCCATCTTAAACTTCCCTCAGGACTGCGAGCAAGAAGATGAGCCCAGCACGATATCGGCACTCTCTCTAGCAGCCACCAAACAAGACACCCAGGTGGGCACGGACCAACCAATAAGAGTAGTGAAGGCCCCTAGCGGAGGAGTAGGTGAGGTCGTGTCCACAGGTAAGTACGGTACAGTACATTATGCAGAGACAATTGCACCTCACATTGTAGAAGCAACTCAGGATGATGTAATTGAACTAAATCCTGTCAGGGTGATCGCAGTCCCCAATGGGAGGACTGACGCTCAGGGAGTCACTCCCGTCAGGAATATTGCTATGCATTGTCCTTGGTCCCGGACAGAATTGAGGACAATTATGTCTGAATTTCCCGATCCCAGAAAGGATCTAGCCGCATGCCAGAGGTTTGTTAAAGAATTAGGTAACGCCACCGAACCCACAAACAAAGATTGGCGAACAGTGCTACGGGCATGTTTACCCTCCAATATTGACCCTGTGAAGTTATTTTCTGATTGTAAACTAGACGTAGAAGTACCTCTCACTGATGAATACACTCAGGAGAATGTACGACAGATCAATCTACAATTAGGAGTATATTTCCCTACGGTTGTCAAATGGAACAAAATCTTTTCCATAAAACAAAAAGAAGGTGAAACGGCGTCTGAATATTTCCATCGAGCACTGCAGGAAATGGCTAGATACACTGGGGTCGAGGACATTAAGGAAAATATACACCACAGGGAGGTAGCTGTGTCAGTATTAATGGACGGCTTAAAGGAAACATTGAGAACAAGGGTACAAACCACTCAACCTAACTGGAGAGGTATCTCGGTGGCTGCATTAAGAGAGTCCGCTATCGAGCACGATCGGAACATCATTAAGCACAGGGAGTCACAGGGGGATAAACTGATGACAGTAAGTATAAAAGCCCTGACAACGAAGCCACATCAGCCGAAACCCCAGACCCCTGACGGTAAGTCGTATGTAGTAAAATGTTGTACCTGCCAGAAGGAAGGACACTATGCACGGAATTGTAGGTATAAGGACACACATCAGGTATATCGACCCCCTAGACCAGAACACGAACCACATTATGATACACGTATTAGGGATCAGGGATCGCATAGGAGGAGTTATGAGCCACATGCAGGGGAAACAAGGAGGTACCCACCTAGGAGGGACTGGCAGACCTCTGAAAATTCTCAGCTACCCCCCTCACATATTGTAGCTGCCAGCGCGCTGCGGGAGGGTCACAACATTCAATAAGGGTTAGGCCACACCTGTAGTCTGCAGCCAGTGAAGTTGATTGCTAGCCTAGGTAGTGAACCTGAGGTCACAGTTGATGTAGCTGGTAGATCACTACCTTTTCTTGTAGATACAGGGGCGGCCAGGTCAGTGTTAAACTCAACAGTAGGTATGAAAACCACGGGTAAAACAATTTCAGCAATGGGAGTAACAGGAATAGTGCAACACTACCCTTTAAGTAGACCAGCGGAGATTACGATAGGGCCTTTGAAGACCAAGCATTCCTTTTTGCTAGCTGCATCGCCTCCGACTAATCTACTTGGGAGAGATTTATTGTGCAAAATGGGGTGTGTCATATATTGTACTCCTGAGGGTGTCTTCTTAGACAGGATATGTTAGACACCCCACAAAGGTTAATGTCACACTCTGCTGTTATAGACAGGTGTCCATCCAAGGTAGAGGAAATGATCTCCCAGATACCGGAATCCCTCTGGACCAAAGATGGACAAGACACTGGATTGATGGCAAATGTAGCTCCTGTAGTAGTGCAAGTAAAAGATGGTAGGATAGCTCCAAAAATCCCACAGTATCCTCTGAAGCCAGAGGTGGAATTAGGAGTGTACCCAGTCATAGAGCGCTTGCTACAACAGGGCATCCTAGTTAGGACGTCCAGCACTGCCAATAGTCCCATCTTCCCTGTGAAAAAGAGTGGGGGGGAGGGGTTACAGGCTAGTGCAGGATCTAAGGGGGATAAACAAGATAGTTGAGAGCCAATTCCCCGTAGTGCCAAATCCAGCTGTCATTCTCATGCAAATCCCCCCTACTGCAAAATTTTTCACTTTAATTGACCTCTGTTCTGCTTTCTTTTCGGTCCCTCTGCACCCTGACAGCCAATACTTGTTTGCATTCACATATAGGGGAGTACAGTACACCTGGACTCGCCTACACCAAGGTTTCATTGACAGCCCAAGTATTTTCTCCAAGGCTTTGCATGACTGTTTACAGTCCTTTCAACCTGAGAACGGGTCAGTATTAATACAGTATGTAGATGACTTACTGCTGTGTTCTGATTCACTCGAAGCATCCTTGAAAGACACGAAACAGCTTCTGTTTCACCTTTCTAATGCGGGACACAAGGTTTCAAAGGACAGGTTGCAGTTGTGCCAGACCAAGGTAAAATATTTGGGACATTGCTTGACACAAGGACTTAGACATCTCACCGCTGATAGAATACAGGCGATTCGCGACATGACTCTGCCACAAACCCAGCATCAGATCCGGACTTTCCTTGGATTGTGTGGGTACTGCCGAAACTGGATCCCAGGGTTCTCCATATTGGCTTTACCTTTGCAGGAAATGGTCTCCTCGAACAAACCAGATCGGATCTCTCACACAGATGAGTCCGAACTGGCATTTGAGAGACTTAAACAGTGCCTATCACAGGCACCTGCATTAGGCATGCCAGATTATGGGAAACCTTTTGAATTGTACGGTACGGAAAGCGCTGGGTGCGCGGCAGGTGTCCTAACCCAGAGACATGGTGATGCCAGCAGGCCGGTAGCTTACTACAGTGCACAGTTGGACACCGTAGTGCGGTCTCTCCCCACATGCTTGCGAAGTGTTGCAGCGATAGCTTTGCTAGTGAGTAAAAGCGAAGACGTAGTGTTAGGACACAACCTGACCATCCATACACCTCATGCAGTGTCAGCCTTACTGAACTCTGCCCAAACCAGACATGTCTCATCTGCACGGTTTACAAGGTGGGAATTAGCACTAATGGCCCCTGTAAACATCACCATAAAGAGATGCAGCGCACTAAATCCTGCAACTTATTTACCAGGTGTGCCTGGACAGGCACAAAGGGTGGAGGATGAGAATGATGGTGAAGGAGGATTTAGTACAGACACTGACACACATGATTGTATGGAATATCTGAACCAAACTTTCACTGCAAGACCCGACATTAGTGACAACCCACTGGAAGGCGTAGATTTCACTTTTTACACTGACGGTAGTTGCCACAGACAGACGGACTCGGGAGACCTGTGTACTGGATACGCAGTCGTAGATGACAGAGGTATCATAGAAGCTGAGCCCCTGGGCCCACCGCACTCAGCACAAGTTGCTGAGCTGGTCGCCCTAACCAGAGCGTGTGAACTGGCCAAGGGTAAGTCAGCCAATATATACACAGATTCTAGATATGCCTTTGGAGTAGTGCATGATTTCGGGGTCATATGGTGCCTCAGAAATTTCATGACGGCAGCTGGCACACCTGTAGCGCATGCATCCCATATAAAAAAGCTTCTAACAGCGATACAAGAACCAGACAGAGTGGCTGTTATCAAGTGCAAAGCCCACACTTACAGTCAAGACCCAGTGTCACTTGGTAACAGCCGGGCAGACGAAGCTGCTAAATCAGCAGCCAGCACCCCCATACAGACAGATATCACACCACTGATGGTATTCAACACCGTCAACACACAAAAATTAAGTGAAATGCAAAATTTGTGTTCTCCACAGGAAAAGGCAGTCTGGAGGTCAAAAGGATATGGCCAGGAGTCCTCAGGACTCTGGACAGATGGACAGGGTAAGCCAGTAGCCCCCAGAGTATATCTTCCAAGCTTAGCTGAGGCGGCACACGGTCTGACTCATCTGGGCAAAGAGGGTATGTGTAAGCTGGTGAGAGCCTACTGGTGTGCGCCAGGATTCTCTTCTCATGCGGGTAAGAGAGCAATGACATGTCTTATCTGCTTGAGGAAGAATATTGGAAAGTCAATACCAACAGAACCATCCCATATCCCGCCAACAGATGGCCCTTTTCAGGTAATACAAATTGATTTCATACAGTTACCACCCTGCAGAAATTTAAAATATGTGTTAGTCTGTATTGACGTGTTTTCTAATTGGGTAGAAGCGTTCCCTGCTGCCACAAATACTGCTACGTTCACTGCAAAGAAAATTGTGCAGGAATTTGTGTGTAGATATGGTATCCCTAGAATAATTGAAAGCGATAGGGATACCCATTTTACAGGTGAAGTCTTTCAGGTTATGTGCAAACTGATGGGAATTAATAGCAGGCTGCATACTCCGTACCGCCCACAGGCGAGTGCGAAGGTGGAAAGAGTAAACAGCACTATTAAGAACAAGCTGAGCAAAGTAATGGCTGAAACTGGATTGTTTTGGCCAGAAGCTTTGCCACTTGTATTGTACAGCATCAGAACCACTCCCAGGTCCCCACTCAACCTATCACCCTTTGAGATTCTTTTTGGTCGACAACCCCATGTAATGATTGACCCCCAGGATGATTTGAAATGCAATAACGAGGTGACTGTAAAATATTTGGTTAAGATGAGCAAGCAGTTGAGGAATCAAAACAGAAATCTAAAGCTGGTGATTCCTGACCTACCAAACAGTAATTGTTATGACATTGAACCTGGGGATTATGTAATGATTCGAAATTTTCTACGCTCAGGTTGCCTCATTGACAGGTGGGAAGGACCGTACCAAGTCTTACTAACCAGCACGACAGCATTAAAGGTTGCCGAGAGAGAGACTTGGGTCCACTCGTCCCACTGGAAGAAGGTCGCTGACCCAGAAAGAGCCCGTGACAAAGAGCAGAGTGTAGAGAACATCGTATCATTGGAGTGTCTGTTCCAGGAAGGCTGAGAGACAGGACTGTTGTCACGGCACCTGAGCGCGGAGAACAACAAGACCAGAGGCGGTTGTCGCACCAGTTTTCTTTTTCCTTTTTATTATTTTCTCCACCTCCCACTACCCTCCTTTCCTCCCCCTTCTTGTTCCCTTTCTCTCCCCTTAACAAGATGGACTTACCCCAAGAGACTGCGTTCCGGGTTTTCCTGTTAATCCTGTTGTTGATGAGAACAGTGTTTTCGGTGAGAGTACCAGAGAGGTCGAGAAAGGATCTGGAATGGGTTCTGATGGCAAGGACGGATTTGTAGAATTCCAAGAGCAACACATCCATCGAGCAAAGGCGTGTATCAGAAAACGATCTGGTAGTCTAGAAACTAGGAGGCACTGTGAAGGGTTATTGGCTGAGGAAGATTGCATCTGTAGGAATTGTGAAAACAAAGTTGAGGATGGGTGCATCCAGAGATGTCAGTCCAGCCTTAACATCAACATGGACCGTCATCCATTGAGTGACTACCACTCACTAGTGGGTAAGGTCTTAAACCAGACAGAATGCTGGGTGTGCTCACAAGTACCTCAAGGTCAGAGCAAGTCAGGATTAGTACCGTACCCTTTAGCAATAGATGAGGTACTCGAATTACGGGGTGGGAGACCGGTGGACAAGAAATTTAATATTTCTAGGCCACCTAGTTTGAAGCTCCACCAGTACCATGTAGATAGATCCTTAGTATGTTTCAACATTTCCAATTCCCGAAAGCCGGGAAATTGGGAGGTGACATGGAATAACCAAACCATGGCATTCTCGCACAGAGCTGATAGGACACCCGTAGATTCTGAACTTATACGCCAAATAGCCAACAGTGGAAGGTATTTTCGGTACAGGTATACTCAAGGAAGTAAGACCATGCGGGTTGGAGAAGTATCACCAGGGTACTGTGCGCATATCATACAGCCTGATACGTGTACTGAACAGATGAGAGAGTTAGGGATAGGATTTTTCACTTGGAAGGTTTGCAATATGGTAATGTCATATTCTGTCCCATATGTTCTCCCTGATGATGCTTATTTCATATGTGGGAGGAAGGCGTATAAGTGGCTTGCCCCAAACTCAGAGGGACTGTGTTACATTGGAAGAGTGTTGCCAGAGGTTATGACCATAACCCATGATAAGATGAAAGATGTTCACCGCAGTGCTTAAGCTCCTTATACTCATACTCATTATGAACACATCGTTAAGAGACACCTTATAGATAGGACAGAGCACGTAGCCTCTGATTTGATCCACGAATCCACCGGGATTCAATTCCTTCTCGCATTAGATATCACCCGTACTGCCAGAGGAATTATAAATTATAGGTACATCCATGCGCTAGCGAACCTGATAGATAATATCACTGAGATGTATGACGACACCTTCAGGTATACGGGAAGGGAGTTGCAAGCTTACAAAACGGAACTGATCCAGCACAGGATGGTCCTCAATTATATCACAGCGGTGACAGGCGGGTACTGTGTCACATTGGCAACTCAATATGGTGTGAAGTGCTGCACGTATATTACAAACAGCACTGATGACCCAACCGAGATCATTGATCAAAAGATGGATGATATCTTGCAGTTGAAGTGGGAGTTCCGAAGGAGACACAACCTTACCCTGACTGCTGTGAGTAATGAACTGACCGGCTGGGTCTCATGGTTCTCAGGTTTAGGAGAATGGGCTCAAAATGTCATTATGAGTGTAGGAAAGTTTCTCCTTTGTATCCTGGGAGTCGTCATAATTATTGGCTTGATATTTAGATGTGTTCGAATTTTAACGCGGCGCAAGCGCAGTACAAAAGTGATGAGTTTAAGGAGCGGGGGCATTGCTACAGCAGCAGATTTAATTTATGATCCATCTATAGAAACGATGTTGTGATAAGGATTGCAAACGAATTCCACGGCCCGTTTATTTCACCTGTTTTTCCTTTGTTTCAGCAAAAATTCACCCATCCGGAAGAGACTTCGATCAACACCCAAGAATGATTATGCAAATGTTATGTGAATGTATTGTACATATGTGTCTTATCTTCATCACTACAACCTTCAGTTAGTGACACACATAGTCGCCAGGTGATATCCACATATATTAGCACTCACATATGTTCCCCCTCCATGTATCATCATCTAAATGTGCACACCATTTGTTGGAACAAGAAGCCGAAAAGAGCTCGGTAGTGTTTGTTGGCCCACTTACAGACCCTTAATATGGGATGAGAAGGATTTAATGTATACTTCGCAATACCTCGAAGCTTATCTAGAACATATACGGCACGATGATACATGCCCCTCAGACATGGATTCATACATACATGCTTTTACTTTCTCACTAGGTAACACATTTCCCACCTACACCTCTCCTCATACCATCCAATCATCCGTAGATATTGTATTGTATATTTTTCTGTTTAATGTTTAGATAGTGGCAGTTATTGTTGACTGCCAAAGGGTGGACTGTCAAAGTCGAAAAATATTGTAAATGCATACACCATGTACTAACCCCATACACATGACCGCTGCGCGTGCACTTATTCCGCCGTGCGTGCACATATCCGCAATTTGCGTAGGATCGCTCCTGCGATCATGCGCGTTGTATGGGTATTTACGGCGGAGTTTGTGAGCGCATAGAGGGTTATCAGAACATTACATATTTAACCCAAATAGTGCATTTTGTACACATAGTTCCCCTACACCACATCAGCAAGTATCAACAGTTTAAATGATTCCAGGACTAAGGGATTCGCCTTTGCATGATAGGAGGGGACAGACGAAGGTTATGTGATGTCTAGTATCCAGCTGTAGGGTATTTTAAGGGTAACATTCCGGTGTTGGTTAGAGAAAGCTCGCATGTTCCTGCGTATAGTTATGTGCAAAAGTAGAATATAGATATTAACTGTATTTACTGTATATTATGTATGCGGCGGGAATCCAGAGGATACCACCCACAAGAGCAGTTGAGAAAGACATCGCCCACCTTTTCAAATCAACCTATGACCTCTCCTGTAATGTAAAGATGCACCTCTGTGTCCAATGGACAATGAGATTACAGTGACCATTGTATTGTGTATGTAAGTTGTGTATAAAAAGCCCGTTGTTGCCTGGCCGGTCAGAAGACTCTGAACGCTTTCTACCTGACAAGCGGAGGACCGGCCGGGTTGCGCTTGCGAACATACTCACGTATGTACATTGACTGTAGCCATTATTCTGTTTAGATTTATCTTGTTAGCCTGTAGTGTATAATTTGTACTGTTTTACCTTTTGAAATAATCCACTGTGGCCTTAGAACCCTGTGGTTCAACTACATATCGGTGTTGTATCCTCATTTCCCTGCTAGGGTTTAAAGCGTATTTAACTGTATAAGGTTTAAGAGTATATTGATAAGGTGTACGCACTGCGGGTACTTTATACCAGCAGCGCTACTTAAGGTTTAAGTTATAACATCATTGCAGTGCTTTGCTGCGTAAAGGTTTAAGTGTAAACCATATTATTACATTGTATTACTAAAAAGGTTTAAAGGTTATCAATAGTGTATGTGCACGCTGTGCGTACTCTGTACACTAAGCGCAGCGTGTGTACGCCAAGTACGTACCACGTACGGGACTCTGTACGCAAATAGCGTACAAAGTGCGTAGCGCGTGTATTCAGTCTAGCGGCCATAGCGGCTCCACGGTAAAAGTGTATCTAGAGGTATAGCTTTATGGTTTAAGATAATATCGACATTATCAATTGGGGGCATCATCCTGTTTTTCCTCATACCCACAGCCTAGCAGGGTGCAGCAGACTTTATCTATCAGCAAAGGGCGGACAGGTATCCATGTAAGCCTTCTCCTGGATGGTGGATACTCTGGTAAACTCTTTCTCAAGTGCTGATAAGATAGGCGTCTGCTCTGCATGGTTTGTAGGGATGCTGGTGGGATCCGTAAGGTAAGAACGCAAAGCTATTTTTAAAGTCTGTGAATTTCTGTTTGGCGCCAAATGCGCACACATCACACGCATACACCTGTATTTTGTACTTTGCATATCTGCTCGCATTATTGCCATAAGTATTGATTATTAGATTCATTTTGACCTGTACTGAAAAATTTGTTGCGATTTAGTTAAAATATAGAGTTAATATTTAAAGAAATAAGTGTAAGATGCACATGCAGCCTGGCCTAGTTGTAAAGGTTTATACAGAAGAAACTGTGTGCTGTGTTAAGTGAGCGATTATGGTTAACATCGCTCACATTTATAGAAGTGTGGGATTTGTACTATTGCGGACGTACGGTCTTTGTATACGTGTCTCGGACAAAGTACGGGACTGCGTACGCAACGTAAAGACGTACGCACGATCGCGTGCTTACACAACGTGCGTAAGGATACGGCCGCTAAGTACAAATTACACAATAAGCATTGTTTAGTTTAGGCGCGAAACGGTAGCCACGCGGTAATAGCACAAATTGTTCAGTGTCCAAGATTTAGTTTAAATAAAACCTTTTTTACTGCATTACCTCTGGTACTAAGGCTGTTCACCTGAATTAAAGTTAATTTTCTGTACAGAAAAACCAAAAAGTGTATTTGAGTGAACGAACGTGAGTGTGCAAACAATAAAGGTTTTGTGGACCCAGGGAATTCGGGATCCCCTAGGAGACCACACCAGGTGAGTGGACACTTGGTGGCGTGAGACTGGCTTGCTCACGTTAACATTTATTAAGGTACAAAGGAGCATTTAGCAGATACCGCAGACCAGAAGGTCAGCGAAGGTTTAGAGTACCGCAGACCAAAAGGTCAGCGAGGTTTTTGTTTAGGTGCCGCAACCACAAGGGGTTAGCGAAGAAACCCATATAGGCCATTTGATTGATACGCGCCGGCTGAGGATTCGCAGCCTGAAAAACTATTCCATTGGTCGTACGGCGGATAAGTAACAGTTACTTATACGCTGTGCGATTGTACCGCACGTTCGTGGGTGCAATACTTAGCTCAACGTGATACCCTTTTTACGAGCTTTGCGTAAAATCGCAGGATCATAAGCGCTGAGTAGCATACGCAAGCGTGATTTGTGTAAAAAAATTTTTGTTTTATGGGAGTTTCGCTGGTCACTCAGGAAATCTCCAACAACCAATATTTACTGGGAAGGGTAAGTCACTCCCATATACTTCCAGTAAATAGAGGTTACACAGGGGCCCTAGGTTGGGTACGTACCGGCGCTGACGACAGTGTTTGGGGGTATTGGCCAACGTGGGCGTGAGTGGGTGAGAGCACTCGTTGAACTTTCACCGTTGCCTTATATTGAGTATTTTGGTTTTTTGTAGGAATTAGCTGAGAAGGCAATACCTGCAAACTATGGGGGCCAGTTGCTCAAGTAAGGGACGTTCAACCAGGGTTCAGGTTGATGTTCCGCGGCCCAGAGGGTCAACGATGTACATAGTGGCCCTCATTCTGAGTTGATCGCAGCAGCAAGAAAGTTAGCAATTGGGCAAAACCATGTGCACTGCAGGAGGGGTAGATATAACATGTGTAGGGAGAGTTAGATTTGGGTGGGGTGTGTTCAATCTGCAATCTAATTTGCAGTGTAAAAATAAAGCAGCCAGTATTTACCCTGCACAGAAACAAAATAACCCACCCAAATCTAACTCTCTCTGCACATGATATATCTGCTTCCCCTGCAGTGCACATGGTTTTGCCCAATTGCTAACTTTCTTGCTGCTGCGATCAACTCAGAATGAGGGCCAATGTGTGAGAAGTACGGATCACACACAGAGGTTTTATGCAATGAATGGGAACGTATGACTGCGGAAGATAGGGAACCATTCCCTAGGGTAGGCAGTTTTGAACCAGAGGTGTTGCAGAATTTAAGGTTTAGGATATGTCTGATAAAGTCCCGAAAACAAAGGGTCAGACACACAAACTGTTTACATTTATGGCAGCAAGAGGGTGATATGCAGAGGGAACTAGCTCACGCAGCCGGTTCTAAACCTAGCAGGAAACTGATGGCAACCGCACCACCACCACCGTATATAACAGGGGAGAAAGTGGCTACAGACAATGGCATACTGATATATGATAAGAGTAAAGTTGATAAATGTATTAATGCTAACCCGTGCAAGTTGTATCCCATCTTAAACTTCCCTCAGGACTGCGAGCAAGAAGATGAGCCCAGCACGATATCGGCACTCTCTCTAGCAGCCACCAAACAAGACACCCAGGTGGGCACGGACCAACCAATAAGAGTAGTGAAGGCCCCTAGCGGAGGAGTAGGTGAGGTCGTGTCCACAGGTAAGTACGGTACAGTACATTATGCAGAGACAATTGCACCTCACATTGTAGAAGCAACTCAGAATGATGTAATTGAACTAAATCCTGTCAGGGTGATCGCAGTCCCCAATGGGAGGACTGACGCTCAGGGAGTCACTCCCGTCAGGAATATTGCTATGCATTGTCCTTGGTCCCGGACAGAATTGAGGACAATTATGTCTGAATTTCCCGATCCCAGAAAGGATCTAGCCGCATGCCAGAGGTTTGTTAAAGAATTAGGTAACGCCACCGAACCCACAAACAAAGATTGGCGAACAGTGCTACGGGCATGTTTACCCTCCAATATTGACCCTGTGAAGTTATTTTCTGATTGTAAACTAGACATAGAAGTACCTCTCACTGATGAATACACTCAGGAGAATGTACGACAGATCAATCTACAATTAGGAGTATATTTCCCTACGGTTGTCAAATGGAACAAAATCTTTTCCATAAGACAAAAAGAAGGTGAAACGGCGTCTGAATATTTCCATCGAGCACTGCAGGAAATGGCTAGATACACTGGGGTCGAGGACATTAAGGAAAATATACACCACAGGGAGGTAGCTGTGTCAGTATTAATGGACGGCTTAAAGGAAACATTGAGAACAAGGGTACAAACCACTCAACCTAACTGGAGAGGTATCTCGGTGGCTGCATTAAGAGAGTCCGCTATCGAGCACGATCGGAACATCATTAAGCACAGGGAGTCACAGGGGGATAAACTGATGACAGTAAGTATAAAAGCCCTGACAACGAAGCCACATCAGCCGAAACCCCAGACCCCTGACGGTAAGTCGTATGTAGTAAAATGTTATACCTGCCAGAAGGAAGGACACTATGCACGGAATTGTAGGTATAAGGACACACATAAGGTATATCGACCCCCTAGACCAGAACACGAACCACATTATGATACACGTATTAGGGATCAGGGATCGCATAGGAGGAGTTATGAGCCACATGCAGGGGAAACAAGGAGGTACCCACCTAGGAGGGACTGGCAGACCTCTGAAAATTCTCAGCTACCCCCCTCACATATTGTAGCTGCCAGCGCGCTGCGGGAGGGTCACAACATTCAATAAGGGTTAGGCCACACCTGTAGTCTGCAGCCAGTGAAGTTGATTGCTAGCCTAGGTAGTGAACCTGAGGTCACAGTTGATGTAGCTGGTAGATCACTACCTTTTCTTGTAGATACAGGGGCGGCCAGGTCAGTGTTAAACTCAACAGTAGGTATGAAAACCACGGGTAAAACAATTTCAGCAATGGGAGTAACAGGAATAGTGCAACACTACCCTTTAAGTAGACCAGCGGAGATTACGATAGGGCCTTTGAAGACCAAGCATTCCTTTTTGCTAGCTGCATCGCCTCCGACTAATCTACTTGGGAGAGATTTATTGTGCAAAATGGGGTGTGTCATATATTGTACTCCTGAGGGTGTCTTCTTAGACAGGATATGTTAGACACCCCACAAAGGTTAATGTCACACTCTGCTGTTATAGACAGGTGTCCATCCAAGGTAGAGGAAATGATCTCCCAGATACCGGAATCCCTCTGGACCAAAGATGGACAAGACACTGGATTGATGGCAAATGTAGCTCCTGTAGTAGTGCAAGTAAAAGATGGTAGGATAGCTCCAAAAATCCCACAGTATCCTCTGAAGCCAGAGGTGGAATTAGGAGTGTACCCAGTCATAGAGCGCTTGCTACAACAGGGCATCCTAGTTAGGACGTCCAGCACTGCCAATAGTCCCATCTTCCCTGTGAAAAAGAGTGGGGGGAGGGGTTACAGGCTAGTGCAGGATCTAAGGGGGATAAACAAGATAGTTGAGAGCCAATTCCCCGTAGTGCCAAATCCAGCTGTCATTCTCATGCAAATCCCCCCTACTGCAAAATTTTTCACTGTAATTGACCTCTGTTCTGCTTTCTTTTCGGTCCCTCTGCACCCTGACAGCCAATACTTGTTTGCATTCACATATAGGGGAGTACAGTACACCTGGACTCGCCTACACCAAGGTTTCATTGGCAGCCCAAGTATTTTCTCCCAGGCTTTGCATGACTGTTTACAGTCCTTTCAACCTGAGAACGGGTCAGTATTAATACAGTATGTAGATGACTTACTGCTGTGTTCTGATTCACTCGAAGCATCCTTGAAAGACACGAAACAGCTTCTGTTTCACCTTTCTAATGCGGGACACAAGGTTTCAAAGGACAGGTTGCAGTTGTGCCAGACCAAGGTAAAATATTTGGAACATTGCTTGACACAAGGACTTAGACATCTCACCGCTGATAGAATACAGGCGATTCGCGACATGACTCTGCCACAAACCCAGCATCAGATCCGGACTTTCCTTGGATTGTGTGGGTACTGCCGAAACTGGATCCCAGGGTTCTCCATATTGGCTTTACCTTTGCAGGAAATGGTCTCCTCGAACAAACCAGATCGGATCTCTCACACAGATGAGTCCGAACTGGCATTTGAGAGACTTAAACAGTGCCTATCACAGGCACCTGCATTAGGCATGCCAGATTATGGGAAACCTTTTGAATTGTACGGTACGGAAAGCGCTGGGTGCGCGGCAGGTGTCCTAACCCAGAGACATGGTGATGCCAGCAGGCCGGTAGCTTACTACAGTGCACAGTTGGACACCGTAGCGCGGTCTCTCCCCACATGCTTGCGAAGTGTTGCAGCGATAGCTTTGCTAGTGAGTAAAAGCGAAGACGTAGTGTTAGGACACAACCTGACCATCCATACACCTCATGCAGTGTCAGCCTTACTGAACTCTGCCCAAACCAGACATGTCTCATCTGCACGGTTTACAAGGTGGGAATTAGCACTAATGGCCCCTGTAAACATCACCATAAAGAGATGCAGCGCACTAAATCCTGCAACTTATTTACCAGGTGTGCCTGGACAGGCACAAAGGGTGGAGGATGAGAATGATGGTGAAGGAGGATTTAGTACAGACACTGACACACATGATTGTATGGAATATCTGAACCAAACTTTCACTGCAAGACCCGACATTAGTGACAACCCACTGGAAGGCGTAGATTTCACCTTTTACACTGCGGTAGTTGCCACAGACAGACGGACTCGGGAGACCTGTGTACTGGATACGCAGTCGTAGATGACAGAGGTATCATAGAAGCTGAGCCCCTGGGCCCACCGCACTCAGCACAAGTTGCTGAGCTGGTCGCCCTAACCAGAGCGTGTGAACTGGCCAAGGGTAAGTCAGCCAATATATACACAGATTCTAGATATGCCTTTGGAGTAGTGCATGATTTCGGGGTCATATGGTGCCTCAGAAATTTCATGACGGCAGCTGGCACACCTGTAGCGCATGCATCCCATATAAAAAAGCTTCTAACAGCGATACAAGAACCAGACAGAGTGGCTGTTATCAAGTGCAAAGCCCACACTTACAGTCAAGACCCAGTGTCACTTGGTAACAGCCGGGCAGACGAAGCTGCTAAATCAGCAGCCAGCACCCCCATACAGACAGATATCACACCACTGATGGTATTCAACACCGTCAACACACAAAAATTAAGTGAAATGCAAAATTTGTGTTCTCCACAGGAAAAGGCAGTCTGGAGGTCAAAAGGATATGGCCAGGAGTCCTCAGGACTCTGGACAGATGGACAGGGTAAGCCAGTAACCCCCAGAGTGTATCTTCCAAGCTTAGCTGAGGCGGCACACGGTCTGACTCATCTGGGCAAAGAGGATATGTGTAAGCTGGTGAGAGCCTACTGGTGTGCACCAGGATTCTCTTCTCATGCGGGTAAGAGAGCAATGACATGTCTTATCTGCTTGAGGAAGAATATTGGAAAGTCAATACCAACAGAACCATCCCATATCCCACCAACAGACGGCCCTTTTCAGGTAATACAAATTGATTTCATACAGTTACCACCCTGCAGAAATTTAAAATATGTGTTAGTCTGTATTGACGTGTTTTCTAATTGGGTAGAAGCGTTCCCTGCTGCCACAAATACTGCTACGTTCACTGCAAAGAAAATTGAGCAGGAATTTGTGTGTAGATATGGTATCCCTAGAATAATTGAAAGCGATAGGGGTACCCATTTTACAGGTGAAGTCTTTCAGGTTATGTGCAAACTGATGGGAATTAATAGCAGGCTGCATACTCCGTACCGCCCACAGGCGAGTGCGAAGGTGGAAAGAGTAAACAGCACTATTAAGAACAAGCTGAGCAAAGTAATGGCTGAAACTGGATTGTTTTGGCCAGAAGCTTTGCCACTTGTATTGTACAGCATCAGAACCACTCCCAGGTCCCCACTCAACCTATCACCCTTTGAGATTCTTTTTGGTCGACAACCCCATGTAATGATTGACCCCCAGGATGATTTGAAATGCAATAATGAGGTGACTGTAAAATATTTGGTTAAGATGAGCAAGCAGTTGAGGAATCAAAACAGAAATCTAAAGCTGGTGATTCCTGACCTACCAAACAGTAATTGTTATGACATTGAACCTGGGGATTATGTAATGATTCGAAATTTTCTACGCTCAGGTTGCCTCATTGACAGGTGGGAAGGACCGTACCAAGTCTTACTAACCAGCACGACAGCATTAAAGGTTGCCGAGAGAGAGACTTGGGTCCACTCGTCCCACTGGAAGAAGGTCGCTGACCCAGAAAGAGCCCGTGACAAAGAGCAGAGTGTAGAGAACATCGTATCATTGGAGTGTCTGTTCCAGGAAGGCTGAGAGGCAGGACTGTTGTCACGGCACCTGAGCGCGGAGAACAACAAGACCAGAGGCGGTTGTCGCACCAGTTTTCTTTTTCCTTTTTATTATTTTCTCCACCTCCCACTACCCTCCTTTCCTCCCCCTTCTTGTTCCCTTTCTCTCCCCTTAACAAGATGGACTTACCCCAAGAGACTGCGTTCCGGGTTTTCCTGTTAATCCTGTTGTTGATGAGAACAGTGTTTTCGGTGAGAGTACCAGAGAGGTCGAGAAAGGATCTGGAATGGGTTCTGATGGCAAGGACGGATTTGTAGAATTCCAAGAGCAACACATCCATCGAGCAAAGGCGAGTATCAGAAAACGATCTGGTAGTCTAGAAACTAGGAGGCACTGTGAAGGGTTATTGGCTGAGGAAGATTGCATCTGTAGGAATTGTGAAAACAAAGTTGAGGATGGGTGCATCCAGAGATGTCAGTCCAGCCTTAACATCAACATGGACCGTCATCCATTGAGTGACTACCACTCACTAGTGGGTAAGGTCTTAAACCAGACAGAATGCTGGGTGTGCTCACAAGTACCTCAAGGTCAGAGCAAGTCAGGATTAGTACCGTACCCTTTAGCAATAGATGAGGTACTCGAATTACGGGGTGGGAGACCGGTGGACAAGAAATTTAATATTTCTAGGCCACCTAGTTTGAAGCTCCACCAGTACCATGTAGATAGATCCTTAGTATGTTTCAACATTTCCAATTCCCGAAAGCCGGGAAATTGGGAGGTGACATGGAATAACCAAACCATGGCATTCTCGCACAGAGCTGATAGGACACCCGTAGATTCTGAACTTATACGCCAAATAGCCAACAGTGGAAGGTATTTTCGGTACAGGTATACTCAAGGAAGTAAGACCATGCGGGTTGGAGAAGTATCACCAGGGTACTGTGCGCATATCATACAGCCTGATACGTGTACTGAACAGATGAGAGAGTTAGGGATAGGATTTTTCACTTGGAAGGTTTGCAATATGGTAATGTCATATTCTGTCCCATATGTTCTCCCTGATGATGCTTATTTCATATGTGGGAGGAAGGCGTATAAGTGGCTTGCCCCAAACTCAGAGGGACTGTGTTACATTGGAAGAGTGTTGCCAGAGGTTATGACCATAACCCATGATAAGATGAAAGATGTTCACCGCAGTGCTTAAGCTCCTTATACTCATACTCATTATGAACACATCGTTAAGAGACACCTTATAGATAGGACAGAGCACGTAGCCTCTGATTTGATCCACGAATCCACCGGGATTCAATTCCTTCTCGCATTAGATATCACCCGTACTGCCAGAGGAATTATAAATTATAGGTACATCCATGCGCTAGCGAACCTGATAGATAATATCACTGAGATGTATGACGACACCTTCAGGTATACGGGAAGGGAGTTGCAAGCTTACAAAACGGAACTGATCCAGCACAGGATGGTCCTCAATTATATCACAGCGGTGACAGGCGGGTACTGTGTCACATTGGCAACTCAATATGGTGTGAAGTGCTGCACGTATATTACAAACAGCACTGATGACCCAACCGAGATCATTGATCAAAAGATGGATGATATCTTGCAGTTGAAGTGGGAGTTCCGAAGGAGACACAACCTTACCCTGACTGCTGTGAGTAATGAACTGACCCGGCTGGGTCTCATGGTTCTCAGGTTTAGGAGAATGGGCTCAAAATGTCATTATGAGTGTAGGAAAGTTTCTCCTTTGTATCCTGGGAGTCGTCATAATTATTGGCTTGATATTTAGATGTGTTCGAATTTTAACGCGGCGCAAGCGCAGTACAAAAGTGATGAGTTTAAGGAGCGGGGGCATTGCTACAGCAGCAGATTTAATTTATGATCCATCTATAGAAACGATGTTGTGATAAGGATTGCAAACGAATTCCACGGCCCGTTTATTTCACCTGTTTTTCCTGTGTTTCAGCAAAAATTCACCCATCCGGAAGAGACTTCGATCAACACCCAAGAATGATTATGCAAATGTTATGTGAATGTATTGTACATATGTGTCTTATCTTCATCACTACAACCTTCAGTTAGTGACACACATAGTCGCCAGGTGATATCCACATATATTAGCACTCACATATGTTCCCCCTCCATGTATCATCATCTAAATGTGCACCCCATTTGTTGGAACAAGAAGCCGAAAAGAGCTCGGTAGTGTTTGTTGGCCCACTTACAGACCCTTAATATGGGATGAGAAGGATTTAATGTATACTTCGCAATACCTCGAAGCTTATCTAGAACATATACGGCACGATGATACATGCCCCTCAGACATGGATTCATACATACATGCTTTTACTAACTCACTAGGTAACACATTTCCCACCTACACCTCTCCTCATACCATCCAATCATCCGTAGATATTGTATTGTATATTTTTCTGTTTAATGTTTAGATAGTGGCAGTTATTGTTGACTGCCAAAGGGTGGACTGTCAAAGTCGAAAAATATTGTAAATGCATACACCATGTACTAACCCCATACACATGCCCGCTGCGCGTGCACTTATTCCGCCATGCGTGCACATATCCGCAATTTGCGTAGGATCGCTCCTGCGATCATGCGCGTTGTATGGGTATTTACGGCGGAGTTTGTGAGCGCATAGAGGGTTATCAGAACATTACATATTTAACCCAAATAGTGCATTTTGTACACATAGTTCCCCTACACCACATCAGCAAGTATCAACAGTTTAAATGATTCCAGGACTAAGGGATTCGCCTCTGCATGATAGGAGGGGACAGACGAAGGTTATGTGATGTCTAGTATCCAGCTGTAGGGTATTTTAAGGGTAACATTCCGGTGTTGGTTAGAGAAAGATCGCATGTTCCTGCGTATAGTTATGTGCAAAAGTAGAATATAGATAATAACTGTATTTACTGTATATTATGTATGCGGCGGGAATCCAGAGGATACCACCCACAAGAGCAGTTGAGAAAGACATCGCCCACCTTTTCAAATCAACCTATGACCTCTCCTGTAATGTAAAGATGCACCTCTGTGTCCAATGGACAATGAGATTACAGTGACCATTGTATTGTGTATGTAAGTTGTGTATAAAAAGCCCGTTGTTGCCTGGCCGGTCAGAAGACTCTGAACGCTTTCTACCTGACAAGCGGAGGACCGGCCGGGTTGCGCTTGCGAACATACTCACGTATGTACATTGACTGTAGCCATTATTCTGTTTAGATTTATCTTGTTAGCCTGTAGTGTATAATTTGTACTGTTTTACCTTTTGAAATAATCCACTGTGGCCTTAGAACCCTGTGGTTCAACTACATATCGGTGTTGTATCCTCATTTCCCTGCTAGGGTTTAAAGCGTATTTAACTGTATAAGGTTTAAGAGTATATTGATAAGGTGTACGCACTGCGGGTACTTTATACCGGCAGCGCTACTTAAGGTTTAAGGTATAACATCATTGCAGTGCTTTGCTGCATAAAGGTTTAAGTGTAAACCATATTATTACATTGTATTACTAAAAAGGTTTAAAGGTTATCAATTGTGTGTGTGCGCGCTGTGCGGACTCTGTACACTCAGCGCAGCGTGTGTACACCAAGTACGTACCACGTACGGGACTCTGTACGCAAATAGCGTACAAAGTGTGTAGCGCGTGTATTCAGTCTAGCGGCCATAGCGGCTCCACGGTAAAAGTGTATCTAGAGGTATAGCTTTATGGTTTAAGATAATATCGACATTATCAAAATCTAATGGGACAGGGCCGCTGGAGACAGTAGAAGCAATGGCATACAGATGGACAATGCAGAGGGGTTATTTGGGAGTGGTCAAGAAAGGGGGTAGGGTAGGCAACAGGGAAGAGGTAAATTTTGATAGAGTGCCTGAAAGTCTGCAAGGTGAGGTAAAGTCTAGTCAGATAAGGGAGACTCTGGTGAGACAAGGGAGAGCCTGATCGGACAAGGCAAGGAGTTTTAAATCTTGGTGATGGTATGCAACTTGAATAAGTTGATAATGGACGGAATGGTAAGTCAGTGCAGGGATTTTCAGAAAAATGCTGCAGGTGAAACAGGAGAGGAAGATAAACCTCACTACTGCCTTCTGCAGGGATTATAGGGCCTAATTCAGACCTGATCGCTTGCTAACGTTTTTTGCAGCGCTGCTATCAGGTCAGAACTGCGCATGCGTATGCACCGCAATGCACCGCAATGCACAGGTGCGTCGCATGGGTACAAAGTGGATCATTGCTGTGCTATGGGTTTTACGAAGAATCCATTCGCACAGTCGATCGCAAGGAGATTGACAGGAAGAAGGCGTTTGTGGGTGGCAACTGACCGTTTTTCAGGGAGTGGTTGGAAAAATGCAGGCGTGGCCAATCGTTTGATGGGCGGGTGTCTGATGTCAATTCCGGTTGAAGTGATCGCAGTGGCTGAGTAAGTCCTGGGCAACTCAGAAACTGCACAAAGTTTTTTTGTAACGCTCGGCTGCACATGCGATCACACACTTGCACAGCTAAAATATACTCCCTGGTCGGCAGCGACTATGCGAACGCAGGACTGCAAAAAACAGCTAGCGAGCGATCAAGTCTGAATTAGCCCCAAAGAGAGGACGGAAGTGAGAAGGAATGGGCAGCAATAAGAAGCAGCTTGCCATAGTGCAGCACTAGTAAATGAAAGTATGCACCAGGCTTTTGGTTACTTCCTGAATAAGAAAGGGGTAACTGTTGGCTACTGTATGTTGTGAAACAGCAGGTCTGTGAGAGGGACTGGATGCATGAATCTTAGTATGGTAGCATGCTTGGGGAACAGGGAGAGTGGGATATTGCCAACAGTGATCGTGATAAGTGGACGTGGAAAGGCAATGAGCATATATATATATACATATATATATATACACTAGGTGATTCATCGCGCCCTACGGGCGCTCTTCACACCGTCGTATGGAGCTACGCCCCCTTAACCCTTGCACACCCTTGTGACGTGCTATATTTTTATTATATTGAGTATTACATCCAATCATAAGTGTGTGAGTGGTTAAATATTGCACGGACAAAGGGCGTGCAATGGTTAAGGGGTCAAAGCCCCTTGCAACGGCGTGAACAGAGCACGCAGGGCCTCGTGAATCACCTAGTATGTGCTTTGGTTGGGGGAGTAGGGGGTGCGGGGAAGAGGCGGATGGGATCCAGTGGTGCCGCAGGAGGGGCGGTTGCGGTGGTGCCGCAGGTGGAGGAGGGGCTGGTGCGGTGGTGCCGCAGGTGGGGGAGGGTGCGTAGGTGCCGTGGGTGGTGGTCCGGAGCCACTGCGGGTGGGTGAGGAGCAGTTGCGGGGTTATCCTGGGTGGGGGAGGGGCGGATGCGGTGGTGCAGCGGGAGGTATGGGTGCGGGGTCGCTGCGGGTGGGGGAGGGGGTCCGGAGCTACCGCAGGTGCTGGAGGGGGGTGTGTGGGGGTGCCACGGATGGGGCCCTGAGGTACTGTGAGTGAGGGAGGGGCGGGTAATGCATATCCTGCTTCTCCTCCTGTTAGCAGCTAAGCTGCTGTCCTCCCTTTGGCAGTGGCTCTCCCGGAGACTCGCACAGCAGCCAAGCAGCCAGTCACTATTGTTAGCGACGGAGTCCCAACGCGCCGCATTACAGGGAGGAAGATGCACTCTATAAGCTACAGCTCCCAGCAGCCCTAAGGGCCGGAATGCTTCAGCGCTAAGGGCTGCTGGGAGCTGTAGTTTATTTAGTGCGTTTACTTCCCTGTAATGCGGCGCGTTGGGACACCGGCACTAATAATAGTGACTGGCTGGCAGAACGGACTGACTGGCTGAATGAATGTAAAAGGTGAGAGTGCTGTGCAGTGTCAGTGTCAGTGACACTTCACACAGGGCCGGCGCTAGCCGCTCAGCAAAGGGATGCAGTGCAGGGAAGGAGAGGCGTTCTCCCTGCTCTGCATCCCTGTGCTGAGCTGCTGCTGCTTTCCCTGCTGCTGCTGCCGGCCGCTGTCACTCATGCAGTGGCGCCGGCAGAACAAAACCTCCTCTCCCCCTCGGCGCCGGCAGCCAGACTTCATTAGATAAGTGTCTGGAAAGTGTGTGTGTGTATATACAGTGTCTGTATATACTGTATATATGTGTGACTGTGTATGTGTGTAATGTATGTACAGTATGTATGTGTGTGTGTGTTTGTATATATATGTGTCTGTTGTGTGTGTATGTGTGACTGCTGCATAATGTGTGTAAGCGTCACTGCTACAGGAGGTGTTACGTGTGTAAGCGGCACTGGTACAGGGGGCATTATGTATGTAAGCGTCACTGGTACAGGGGGCGTTACGTGTATAAGCGGCACTGCTACAGGGGGCATTATGTGTGTAAGCGTCACTGCTACAGGGGGTGTTACTTGTGTAAGCGTCACTGCTACAGGGGGCGTTACGTGTGTAAGCGTCACCGGTACAGGAGGCATTACGTGTGTAAGCGTCACTGGTACAGGGGGACGTGACATGTGTAAGCGTCACTGGTTCAGGGGGCATTACATGTGTAGGCATCTCTGGTACAGGGGGCATTACATGTGTAAGTGTCTCTACTACAGGGGGCATTATGTGCGCTGTGCGTTTGTAAAGTATGCAAGGGTGCAAATTTATAGTTTGTAGGGGGGCGCCGAACACCCTAGCACGGGCCCTGACTGCACACCCACTGCACTGCACAGCACTGTCACCTTTTACATTGATTCAGCGTCCAGACATTACCCTCCGCGATATCACCCACTCTATCCGTTACATTAGCCATCTCGGGGCTTCCAGGCCGGCAGCCCAGGTGCTGTGTTGCGGAGTCAGGGCCTCTGGGGATCTGGGCGCGGCTGTGAGGCACTTCTGTGACATCACGCGCAGAGGAGGCTCTGGGGTTCAGAGAGCATGCGGTGCAGGGAGGGCTATGAAAGTCTTCCGCTGCGCCGCTTTCATACACATCTATGCCGGTGGCCGCAGCAGCTTTTGTTCCACGTGTGCCGCGGCTAGGGAGAAGGGATTGTTGATGCCGAAGGGGGCAGGTGGACTGGCAGCAGGACATTGGTGGTCATTCCGAGTTGATCGCTCGCTAGCAGTTTTGAGCAGACGTGCAAACGCTATGCCGCCGGCCACTGGGAGTGTATTTTAGCTTAGCAGAAGTGCGAATGAAGGGATCGCAGAGCGGCTACAAAAAATTTTTGTGCAGTTTCAGAGCAGCTTCAGACCTACTCAGCGCTCGCAATCACTTCAGACCATTCAGTTCCTGATTTGACGTCGCGAACACGCCCTGCGTTCGCCCAGCCACGCCTACCTTTTTCTGAACACTCCCTGAAAACGGTCAGCTGACACCCAGAAACGTCCTCTTCCTGTCAATCACTCTGCGGCTGCCTGTGTGACTGAAAAGCATCATCGCTAGACCCTGTGTAAAACTACATAATTCATTGTAACAGTACGCAGCGCGTGCGCATTGCACTGCATATGCATGCGCAGAATTGGCGAGTTTTTGCCTGATCGCTGTGCAGCGAACGAATGCAGCTAGTGAACAACTCAGAATGACCCCCATAGGACGTTGCAGTAAAAGGATGTTTTTCCCCTATCTACAGCACAGAGACTTGCTGCAGATGCAGTGGCATACCCTCCAGCTGCACCTTTTTGGCAGGTACAGTACCTTTTTTTTTTTATGGTCTGTACCGATTTTTGACTCTCTAAGCTTCCATTGAAAGTATAGGAAAAGGGGCGTGGCCACACCACTGTACCATGGCCACACCCCCTTTTCGAATGTGTAGCAATGTTTATGTGTAAATTGTTGGAGGGTATGTTGCTGCAGATGCAGTGGGACTATTTTGGAGTGTGGAGCTGGAGCTGCAGCTCCATCAGTCCCATTGCTAATCCTGCTCTGTGAAAACACAGCAGGCAAAGGGCAGAGCCTCTCATTGGATGTAACCTGTGTGGGAGGGCGTTTCTCGCCCAATCAGCTGTGGACTGGGTGTGACAGACATGCCGCTAACCCAATGAGAGCTCCTAGCCACGCCTAGCGTTAGAGACCCAGGCACAGAATCACAGGGCTATTATATAGGAGATATATATATATATATATATATATATATATATATATATAATTTATTTAAAACAGTCCAGATGACAAATACTGTAACTGAAAAATAAGTGAAATAATGTGTGTAGGACCTAAGGGTACATAAAGAGAAACTACTGCAAAGTAATATTACACAATGTTTGATTGTCTGAGTATTAATGGACAAAAAGTGCTGTACCTACATATAGACATCAGGCAATTTTTATAAATGTCTCTTGACTGGTGTTCAGTCAATATCAGCGGCGGCTCCTACTTTTTATTAGTAGGGGGGCTGCTGCTACAGGAGACAGCCATCCCCGGGTCCCACCACCTGCACAATGGATCTGTCAGATGCCCGGACCGACACAGACGCTGCGGTGCAACTGCACATGCGCATTCCCCGGCTTCTATGGACTGCACCGACTGCAGCCCATAGAAGCCGGAAAAGGCTGTGCAAAAGGGAGGGAGTGGCTTCCTATAGTTATCCAGCTCTCTGCATATCACAGCTCGGTCATAGCTCCGTAGGGAGGAAACACCTCCTAATGGGTCTGCCTTGGATGTCTGTGACTGACAGGTAGGACTTCCAATAGAAAGTCACTGCCAGTCACAGTGAAGCCAGTGCAGTCACAAACTGCATCTGGTTTCACGTATACTGAGTTGGGTGGCGGATTATACTGGGGGGGGGGCTGCAGCCCATAGGTAAAATCCGCCACTGGTCATTATGCATAGAACACTTAATCCGCAGGGGATCCAGCAAAGCCTCTTTGTCTGTTTAGAACCCCCATAGAATGGTACAAGGTTACACCACCTAAAGATAAATAGGGAGTATACTCTAATCCTGGGTATGTGACACTCTGACATGGATATCCTATTAACTTGGATTTATGGGGATATATGTGGCTCTATAGGTACCATCACCCATATACTGGAGACAACCTGGGTGAGAGACTAAACTTTCCATAAAAGGAACCCTCACTTCTCACTAGCCGGCACAGTGCAGCTGAAAGGGTTAACAGCTTCCCCTTGATTAGGTTGCTAGGCAATGCTAGCAACCTAAGGACAGCAACTTGTGGAGCACTAGGACCCAGGTGCAGACCTGCAGAGCAGGAGGAATCGAAGCTGCTGATTCGGTGGTGCAGAGCGGGAAGAGCAGAAGGCGGAGGTACCTTCCAGTATGTGTGCTCTGAGGTAAAAAAGCGAGAGGATGCTGCCCTAAGGTGATAGGGAGAGACAGCAGCAGGGACACACTGCTGGTCTGCCCCGCTGACAGGGAAAATAGTGCTGAGAGGTCTGGAAAACTCTGCTGAGAGACTTGTGAAAAGACATGTGGGTGACGGAGAGCTGCATTGACAGGGAGCTGTGACAAAGGGAGTTGTACCACTGGGGCCCCTGGGTAAGCCTGTTGGTGAGGGATGTGAAGACAGTCGGAGACTTCCAGCTGTCATACAAACAGACTCAAGCAGACAGTGTTTAGCCCAGCACTAGTGTGTGACCAGCGTGTTGCTGTTTCGTGAGAGGCACCCAGAGAAGACAGAGTGAGCAGGTAATCAAAGGTCCTCACTACTGACAAGCCAAACCCAGTTGGCCAGCACTTAGACCTAACACTATTACAGCCAGTGGCAGCCTAAGCCGATTTATTCCCCTACCAGTGCGTGAGAGACTTAAGGGGTAATTCCAAGTTGATCGCAGCAGGACATTTTTTAGCAGTTGGGCAAAACCATGTTCACTGCAGGGGAGGCAGATATAACATGTGCAGAGAGAGTTAGATTTGGGTGGGGTGTGTTCAATCTGCAATCTAATTTGCAGTGTAAAAATAAAGCAGCCAGTATTTACCCTGCACAGAAACAAAATAACCCACCCAAATCTAACTCTCTCTGTACATGTTATATCTACCCCCCCCCCCCCCTGCAGTGCACATGGTTTTGCCCAACTGCTAAAAAATTTCCTGCTGCGATCAACTTGGAATTACCCCCTTAGTGCAGCCGTCAGGACAAAGGCCCTTGCACACAGCTTTCACTCTGCCTCAGAAAAATACATGCTGCCAGTCAGCTGCTTAGCCTGCAATCTATCTTAAAGGGTGTTCCTCTAACTAGGAGAGTCAGAAGCCTTCCTGCCATTAAGGAGAGACTATACTACATATTTAGATTCCATTAATTGGAAGCATAGAGAGAAACTTGTCTATAACTAAAAGGTCCCGTGGACGGGGGCGTGGCTATACTGGGCATGGAGTAGCACGTACTGTGCTGAGCTCTCCTGCCTGAATATCCTCCTACATATATTGACGGCTCCCCCCCGGGGTTAAAAGGTGCCCTGGACCTGCCTTACCGTCTGGTGCACCCATAGGAGTATTTCTGGCCCGCTCTGTTGTCCTGCTCGTGTGCCTGGCCGGCGGGACGGCTCCGGCCTGGCTGCTGTCGCGCCACGTGGGACGCGGTGTCCGTGGCGGCGGGGATCAGTGCGCTACATCTGCACTGTCTGTCGGGCTCCCGGGGAGAGATCTGCGGCGGTGAGCACTCCCTGCTCTCCTCCTTCCTGTTGCCGCCTGAGCCCGCTGCCGTGAGTGCGGTCTCCCCTGCTCCGGCCGCGGCTGGCCGCGCTACTTCCGGTCGGCGGCTGGGAGACGCGCACGGAGTGCACCTCCTGTATGTCTGCTGCAGTCCGCTGGGCTGAGCGTGTCCCCCGCTCCCCCTTGTCTGATACTCTCTGCCTGTGGCTGGCGCCGGAGGAGCCGCACTGCTGCTGTCTCTGCTCTGCTGCTCACGGAATAGGGCACTGTGGAAAAAAGAGAGCTCTATAACAAGCTACCCAGCTGCTTCCAGCTGCAGTCTATGAGAACCCCTGCTGGGGCTAATATATTACCATAGTTTACTGGTGTGTGCAAAAGTCAGGGGTGTTCCACTGTGGGGTGACATTCATACTGGGCTGCACGGAGGCCCCCCATTCTCTTCCCCCCCCCCCTTCCAGTGCTATGTGCAGGGCTCGGGAGATGAGGAATTAAGCTCCCACCCTTTGTCCTTATAACTGCTCAGTGCTCCCGGATCACAGCCCCCTCTGCTGCTTATTCACTGGCTGAAATATATTGCTGTGACTTTTTCTCTCTTCATTATATATATCCAGCTGGAGGCTGCTGGTCTACCACTGTGTGATTCCTGATTTGTTGATATAGCACTGACTGGAGGCTTGCCTGCTTGGTTTACCATAACTCTCTCATATAGTGCTGCAACTCCCTCTAGGGGTGACTATAACGAATACTATGGGGAAGAATCCTCAGGCTGTGGCCAAGCTTGAAAAATACGCTAGAAATCCTCCCGCGCAAAATAAGAGAATGGGGGGCTTCAGAGGATGCTATCCAAAGGGTACTGGACGCAGTTAATGCCAGCGAAGGCAGGCTGGCCAAAAAGATCACTCAGGTGCAATCAGATCTTTCCTTAATCCATCAGGATCTACAACGAGTTAGAGAGAGAGTGGGGGAGGCGGAAACCCGCATTTCTACTGTTGAGGACACAGTGGCTCCGCTTGGCCGACGCACCACTGCCCTTGAATCCCAGATGACAGAGGTGCAGAAAAAGTTGACCGATATTGAGGGGCGTCTGAGACAGAATAACATTCGGTTTGTGGGCTTGCCTGAAAAGGAGGAGGGTGATGCACCTGAGCGTTTTTTGGAGAAGTGGCTTACAGATTTCTTTGGGACGGATGCTTTTACGTCACACTACGCGGTGGAACGAGCACATAGAATCCCTATGCGGCAATTACCGCCGGGGGCTCCTCCACGTACATTTATAGCTAAATTCCTCCACTTCAAGGATCGGGACATGGTACTCACCCTGGCACGCACCAGAGGCCCACTTAAATGGAATGGTACTCGGATCTCGGTGTTTCCTGATTTTGCGGTCGACATCCAGAAGGAGAGAGCCCAATTCCTTCCAATTAAGAGACGTCTCCGGGAGCTCAATCTCCCTTATGCTATGCTCTTTCCCTCAAAGTTGCTGGTGTTCGTGGGTGGAGAGACGAAATTCTTTTTGACCCCGCGGGAGGCGGCGACGTGGCTTGACCGGCAGTTCCCGGCAGGGCGCGCGCTGGCAAATGACTGAATGTCACAGCTGCCCGCTGACTGGGCTGCGATTTATGTCATTAAGTATTTGTGTATACAGCTATTGCATTAATGTTTGTTGACTTTTTCCTACTAGGGGGTCGATACAGCCTTTATTGGTAGTATACTAAATGTTGCACTTGATATCGGGTCCCTGCGTGTTCGGGGGTTGGATGCTTATTTGGCCCTGGGGGGTTAGGTTATGGTGGGGGAGCAATGCCTGCCCTTGACCGCTGTATGTTTTGTCCTCTTTACTAGTTGTTTAGTTGTTGGGAGCGTTTTTTGGGATTAGGTATGCCACAGTTCGGGCCGGTATACAGGGTGGGGGGTTGTATGGGGGGAAGGGAGGATTTAATGGGTTGATGTTTTATAAGCATTGCTGTTGCGACATGTTTAGAGAAATCTTTCGCAGGCGGTTACTTTTCTATCTCTTTCAAATACCTTCAATGTTGTGGGCACATTTAGCACTTAGTGCTGTTATGTATTATGGCATCACTTAGTCTAAAAATGTTATCCTGGAATGTGCGGGGCCTTAATGATAAAATTAAAAGGGCCCTGGTGCTTCGGCAGATTAGGCAGTACTCCGCAGATGTTATTTGTCTTATGGAGACGCACCTGGAGGGAGCCAAAGTTCTATCTCTTAAAAAGCCATGGATTGGGTGGTTATACCACTCCACTCATACCTCCCATTCCAGAGGCGTCTCCATCAGGTGGATCAGTGGGGAAGATATATTTTTCTTAAATGTCAGATAAATTCCATGTCTTTATTATTGTTAGCTATTTACATTCCTCCACCGCACTCTCCGGAGGTTCTACGCAAGGCTGCTGATTTTATGTCCCTTTACCCCAACATTCCCACTGTCTGCATTGGGGACTTTAATAATGTCATGGATCTTAGAGTGGATAGATTCAGCACCAATGCTACTGTGCCTCAGCCACGTCCGGGTAACTTTGCTCTGTTAGTCGAGGGTATGGGCTTGGTGGACATCTGGAGGGCAAAGCATCCAGCTGCTCGACAGTTCTCCTGCTTCTACCCTACTTACTCCTCCTTTTCTAGGACTGATATGGCCCTGGTCTTCCCCTGTTTAATTCCCAAAATTGTTGATATCCAGTATGCAACTAGAGGTATCTCTGACCACTCGCCAATACTGTTGAATCTGGATACTGGGGGTACCCGGGGACAGTTGTTTTGGAAATTTAACTCATTCTGGCTTTCACAGATAGGCACTGGAGCGGAGCTTGAGCTTGCATGGCGGGAGTTCTTGGAGCTAAACAGGGGTACTGCTGGCCCAGCAATCCTCTGGGACGCATTTAAAGCATTTATACATGGTTCCTTAATTAGACGGGTTGCTACTTTAAAAAATGGCTACAAACGCCAAGAAATGGAACTTGAAGCGTCCTGTAGGTCCCTAGAAATCCAATATTTGCAAGATGGATTGGTTGCCTCCAAGGACGCATGGTTGCTTGCGCAGTCCAAATGGAGAAACTGTCTGTCTGATGTAGCCAAATACCGTTTACTGTATGCCCAACACTCTTATTATGCTACAGGCGATAGACCTGGTACTTATCTAGCACATTTAGCGGCGGCAGATAAATCTTCTAATACTGTCCTTGCGATAGGCGGGGATGATGGTGTAACTTATGTAAAAACCCCGGAAATAGCGGACCAATCTGTTGCTTATTATAAAAGTCTGTATAGTACAAGATTATCAGCTGATTTAACGGAAATAAATAATTATCTTGCTGGTATACCATTGCCCTCGCTCTCTAATGTGGCGGTTGAATTCCTGGATTCCCCTTTGTCATTGACGGAGATTGAAACAGCCATCAAATCATTTCCTGGAGGCAAGGCACCAGGGCTAGATGGAATTCCTATTGAGCTATATAAGAAGCATATTGACTTTTATGGCCCTAGATTGCTTGCTCTGTTCAATGACTTGTTGGAATTGGGGTCGCTGCCAAATTCTATGACTGAGGCTTTGATAATAGTGCTATTGAAACCGGATAAGAACCCAGAGCGGGTAGATTCATATAGACCTATCTCGCTACTTACAACTGATGTCAAGGTCTTAGCAAAGATCCTAGCACTTAGACTGAACTCCGTTAATACCCAAATTATACACACAGATCAGACCGGTTTCGTGCCGGGGCGGTCCACTCTAACTAACCTTAGGCGCTTGTTCACGCACTTACAGGGCCCTCGCGGGGACGCCGACACTTCTGTTGTAGTGTCTCTCGACACTGCTAAAGCTTTTGATTCAGTGGAGTGGGCGTTCTTGTGGGGGTCTATGGCCCACTTCGGTATTGGACCACGCTTTATACGGTGGGTCAAGTTACTTTACTCCGCCCCATCAGCCAGGGTCTCGATAAATGGATTCATTTCCTCTGCATTTCCTCTAGCCAGTGGTACAAGGCAGGGCTGCCCGCTATCCCCTATCCTTTTTGCTCTAGCAGTGGAGCCCTTGGCGTGCTTGGTGCGTTGCGGGTGGGGGGGTTCCGGGTGGGCCCCACCACGGACAAAATTGCTCTATACGCGGATGATATTCTGCTGTTTATATCAGACTACTGCAATACCATGCCACACGTGTTGCGTATTATTGACACCTATGCGGGTACTCTGGCCTGTCCATTAATTGGGATAAGTCCTGCATACTGCCCTTTCGGGGTACGTGTCCTGGTGTCCCGCCCGTGGCCCTCCCTCTTCGCTGGGTGGACTCATTCAAGTACTTAGGAATCTGGGTCACAAATAATCCTTCTCAATACTTTTCCCTAAACATAAAACCTCATATGGATTATTTACATTCCCGTATTGCAGTGTGGGGGACTCTACCTCTAACTATAATGGGTAGAATGAATTTTGTGAAAATGGTGGCCCTGCCTAAGTTGCTGTATGCGCTACAGCACTCCCCTGTTTATCTCCCATTAAAAACCTTTCGGAAAATAGATAGTCTTCTGTCCTCTGTCGTATGGTCTAAACGCCGGGTCAGAATAAAATTAGACACCCTCACACGCCCACGTAACTCTGGGGGCCTGGGCCTCCCTAAATTCAGATTATATTATCTAGCGGCACAAATGGTACATATTAGTAAGTGGCTACATGATCCTGGTAGAGATGAATTGATCTCCCGAATTCTTTATATAACCGATCGGAATTGCACCCCATTACAACTACTGTTGAGTGACAATGTATCGATACTTAACCTTCCCGTTGTCAAACAAGCAATTATGGTATGGAGACAGACGCATAGATTGCTCCAGGGAGAGGGTTGGGACCCGGAAACGCCTCTGGCTTACGCACATTCTCTTAACGAGCTTACATCGTTGCAGATGAGGGAGGTCTGGAGCCGCCGGGGAGTGCAGTCTCTTGGGCAATTGTATCATATGGGTGTATTTAAGTCTTTCCAACAATTGCAGGAGGATTATAATATTCCTACCTTCTATTTTTATCGATATTTACAACTCCGCCATGCTTGTCAAACTCAATTTGCAAACGCTCCCCTGATGCTCCGGGACACACCAGTTAGGGAACTATTTGTTAATCTTCAAAATTGTACTATTTCCATATTCTATTCGGCTCTACTACGTACATATCATGGTGAGACCCTTCTTTCTCTTAAATCTAAATGGGAATGTGATCTGGGACCCATATCTAATGATACCTGGGAGGATGCACTGGGGGCCTCTAGGGTGGCGACCACAGCAGTCCGTTACCAACAGGTGCATCTTTTTGTTTTACATAGAGTCTATATTACTCCTGAGAGGTTGATGAGATTCGGAGGAAGGATGGATTCTAAATGTCCCAAGTGTACTCTAGATGGGGGCACCTTTTGGCACATGATTTGGATAGTTAATGCCTTCTGGCAGGATGTACTATTATGGTTTCCACTGGTATACCTGTTGATGTCCTGACCCCCCATGTGTGTGTGCTGGCGGTGGTGGATGAGGAGTTGCTGGATGCCCCCTCCAGACGTTATGTTATCAACCTGTGTGCTCTTGCACAGGTTTCTATAGCCCGGTCGTGGATGGCACCTGCTGGCCCAGATATTGCCTCATGGATTGCTTTAGTGAAACTACAGTGGCGCATGAAAGATTTGTCTATGTGTCCAGGAAAGCCATTACTAAATACTATGCGATATGGGATAGGTGGCTGTCATCACCATATGTAGGGGGTGCCCGCATTACAATATCTGCGGATGCGAGCTTAGCTTCAACATAATCACCCCGAAGCTACCTGAAGAGGCTAGGAAATTGTACTGCTTGCACAATATTGTTTTCTCTATCGTCCTAGTGGATGCTGGGGTTCCTGAAAGGACCATGGAGAATAGCGGCTCCGCAGGAGACAGGGCACAAAAAGTAAAGCTTTACGATCAGGTGGTGTGTACTGGCTCCTCCCCCTATGACCCTCCTCCAAGCCTCAGTTAGATTTTTGTGCCCGGCCGAGAAGGGTGCAATCTAGGTGGCTCTCCTAAAGAGCTGCTTAGAAAAGTTTAGCTTAGGTTTTTTATTTTACAGTGAGTCCTGCTGGCAACAGGATCACTGCAACGAGGGACTTAGGGGAGAAGAAGTGAACTCACCTGCGTGCAGGATGGATTGGCTTCTTGGCTACTGGACATTAGCTCCAGAGGGACGATCACAGGTACAGCCTGGATGGTCACCGGAGCTTTGCCGCCGGCCCCCTTGCAGATGCTGAAACGAGAAGAGGTCCAGAATCGGCGGCAGAAGACTCCTCAGTCTTCTTAAGGTAGCGCACAGCACTGCAGCTGTGCGCCATTTTCCTCTCAGCACACTTCACACGGCAGTCACTAAGGGTGCAGGGCGCTGGGAGGGGGGCGCCCTGGGAGGCAAATGAAAACCTATTTTGGCTAAAAATACCTCACATATAGCCTCCGGGGGCTATATGGAGATATTTAACCCCTGCCAGAATCCACTAAAGAGCGGGAGACGAGCCCGCCGAAAAAGGGGCGGGGCCTATCTCCTCAGCACACAGCGCCATTTTCCTCACACAGCTCCGCTGGTCAGGAAGGCTCCCAGGCTCTCCCCTGCACTGCACTACAGAAACAGGGTAAAACAGGAGAGGGGGGGGCAAAATTGTGGCAAAATTATATTATTAAAGCAGCTATACAGGGAGCACTTATTATAAGGCTATCCCTGTCATATATAGCGCTTTTTGGTGTGTGCTGGCAAACTCTCCCTCTGTCTCCCCAAAGGGCTAGTGGGGTCCTGTCTTCTTTAAGAGCATTCCCTGTGTGTCTGCTGTGGGTCGGTACGTGTGTGTCGACATGTATGAGGACGATATTGATGTGGAGGCGGAGCAATTGCCAAATATGGGGATGTCACCCCCTAGGGGGTCGACACCAGAATGGATGCCTTTATTTATGGAATTACGGGATAGTGTCAACACGCTAAAGCAGTCGTTTGACGACATGAGACGGCCGGACAATCAATTAGCACCTGTCCAGGCGCCTCAAACACCGTCAGGGGCTGTAAAACGCCCTTTGCCTCAGTCGGTCGACACAGACCCAGACACAGGCACTGATTCCAGTGGCGACGGTGATGAATCAACCGTATTTTCCAGTAGGGCCACACGTTATATGATTTTGGCAATGAAGGAGGCGTTACATATTGCTGATACTACAGGTACCACAAAACAGGGTATTATGTGGGGTGTGAAAAAACTACCTATAGTTTTTCCTGAATCAGATGAATTAAATGAGGTGTGTGATGAAGCGTGGGTTGCCCCCGATAAAAAAATGCTAATTTCAAAGAAGTTATTGGCTTTATACCCTTTCCCGCCAGAGGTTAGGGCGCGCTGGGAAACACCTCCTAGGGTGGACAAGGCGCTCACACGCTTATCAAAACAAGTGGCGTTACCCTCTCCTGAGACGGCCGCACTTAAAGATCCAGCAGATAGGAGGATGGAAAATATCCAAAAAAGTATATACACACATACAGGTGTTATACTACGACCAGCTATAGCGACAGCCTGGATGTGCAGTGCTGGGGTAGCTTGGTCAGAGTCCCTGATTGAAAATATTGATACCCTGGATAGGGACAATGTTTTACTGTCTTTAGAGCAAATAAAGGATGCATTTCTTTATATGCGTGATGCACAGAGGGATATTTGCACACTGGCATCACGGGTAAGTGCTATGTCCATTTCGGCCAGAAGAAGTTTATGGACGCGACAGTGGTCAGGTGATGCGGAAGTTTTGCCGTATAAAGGGGAGGAGTTATTTGGTGTCGGTCTATCGGATTTGGTGGCCACGGCTACAGCCGGGAAATCCACCTTTTTACCTCAAGTCACTCCCCAACAGAAAAAGACACCGACTTTTCAACCGCAGCCCTTTCGTTCCTTTAAAAACAAGAGAGCAAAGGGATATTCATATCTGCCACGAGGCAGAGGAAGGGGGAAGAGACTGCAACAGGCAGCTCCTTCCCAGGAACAGAAGCCCTCCCCCGCTTCTACAAAAGCCTCAGCATGACGCTGGGGCTTCTCAAGCGGACTCGGGGGCGGTGGGGGGTCGGCTCAAGAATTTCAGCGCGCAGTGGGCTCACTCGCAGGTAGATCCCTGGATCCTGCAGATAATATCTCAGGGGTACAGGTTGGAACTAGAGACGGATCCACCTCGCCGTTTCCTGAAGTCTGCTTTACCAACGTCCCCCTCCGACAGGGTGACGGTCTTGGAAGCCATTCACAAGCTGTACTCTCAGCAGGTGATAGTCAAGGTACCTCTTTTACAACAAGGAAAGGGGTATTATTCCACTCTATTTGTGGTACCGAAGCCGTATGGCTCGGTAAGACCTATTCTAAATCTGAAATCCTTGAACCTGTACATAAAGAAGTTCAAGTTCAAGATGGAGTCACTCAGAGCAGTGATAGCGAACCTGGAAGAAGGGGACTTTATGGTATCCTTGGACATCAAGGATGCGTATCTCCACGTTCCAATTTACCCCTCACACCAGGGGTACCTCAGGTTCGTCGTACAGAACTGTCACTATCAGTTTCAGACGCTGCCGTTTGGATTGTCCACGGCGCCTCGGGTCTTTACCAAGGTAATGGCCGAGATGATGATTCTTCTTCGAAGAAAAGGCGTATTAATTATCCCATACTTGGACGATCTCCTAATAAGGGCAAGGTCCAGAGAACAGCTAGAGATGGGATTAGCACTGTCTCAAGAAGTGCTAAAACAGCACGGGTGGATTCTGAATATTCCAAAATCCCAGTTAATTCCGACAACACGTCTGCTGTTCCTAGGGATGATTCTGGACACGGTTCAGAAAAAGGTTTTTCTCCCGGAGGAAAAAGCCAAGGAGTTATCCGAACTTGTCAGGAACCTCCTAAAACCAGGAAAGGTGTCTGTACATCAATGCACAAGAGTCCTGGGAAAAATGGTGGCTTCTTACGAAGCAATTCCATTCGGCAGATTCCACGCAAGAATTTTCCAGAGGGATCTGTTGGACAAATGGTCAGGGTCGCATCTTCAGATGCACCAGCGGATAACCCTGTCTCCAAGGACAAGGGTATCTCTTCTGTGGTGGTTGCAGAGTGCTCATCTATTGGAGGGCCGCAGATTCGGCATACAGGATTGGATCCTGGTGACCACGGACGCCAGCCTGAGAGGCTGGGGAGCAGTCACACAAGGAAGAAACTTCCAGGGCGTGTGGTCGAGCCTGGAAACGTCTCTTCACATAAACATTCTGGAACTAAGAGCAATCTACAATGCTCTAAGCCAGGCAGAACCTCTGCTTCAAGGAAAACCGGTGTTGATCCAGTCGGACAACATCACGGCAGTCGCCCATGTGAACAGACAGGGCGGCACAAGAAGCAGGAGTGCAATGGCAGAAGCTGCAAGGATTCTTCGCTGGGCAGAGAATCATGTGATAGCACTGTCAGCAGTGTTCATCCCGGGAGTGGACAACTGGGAAGCAGACTTCCTCAGCAGACACGACCTTCACCCGGGAGAGTGGGGTCTTCATCCAGAAGTTTTCCACATGCTGGTAACCCGTTGGGAAAGACCAATGGTGGACATGATGGCGTCTCGCCTCAACAAAAAACTGGACAGGTATTGCGCCAGGTCAAGAGATCCGCAGGCAATAGCTGTGGACGCGCTGGTAACGCCTTGGGTGTACCAGTCGGTGTATGTGTTTCCTCCTCTGCCTCTCATACCAAAAGTATTGAGAATTATACGGCAAAGAGGCGTAAGAACGATACTAGTGGTTCCGGATTGGCCAAGAAGGACTTGGTACCCGGAACTTCAAGAGATGATCACGGAAGATCCGTGGCCTCTACCTCTGAGAAGGGACTTGCTTCAGCAGGGTCCCTGTCTGTTTCAAGACTTACCGCGGCTGCGTTTGACGGCATGGCGGTTGAACGCCGGATCCTAAAGGAAAAAGGCATGCCGGAAGAAGTCATTCCTACTTTGATTAAAGCAAGGAAGGAAGTAACCGCGCAACATTATCACCGCATTTGGCGAAAATATGTTGCGTGGTGCGAGGATCGGAGTGCTCCGACGGAGGAATTTCAACTGGGTCGATTCCTACATTTCCTGCAATCAGGATTGTCTATGGGTCTCAAATTGGGATCTATTAAGGTTCAAATTTCGGCCCTGTCGATTTTCTTCCAGAAAGAATTGGCTTCAGTTCCTGAAGTCCAGACTTTTGTTAAGGGAGTGCTGCATATACAGCCCCCTGTGGTGCCTCCAGTGGCACCGTGGGATCTCAATGTTGTTTTGGACTTTCTCAAATCTCATTGGTTTGAACCACTAAAAACTGTGGATTTGAAATATCTCACATGGAAAGTGACCATGCTACTAGCCCTGGCTTCGGCCAGGAGAGTGTCAGAACTGGCAGCTTTATCTTACAAAAGCCCATATCTGATTTTCCATTCGGACAGGGCAGAACTGCGGACTCGTCCGCATTTTCTCCCTAAGGTGGTGTCAGCATTTCATCTGAACCAGCCTATTGTAGTGCCTGCGGCTACAAGCGACTTGGAGGACTCCAAGTTGTTGGACGTTGTCAGAGCTTTAAAAATATACATTTCAAGGACAGCTGGAGTCAGGAAATCTGACTCACTGTTTATACTATATGCTCCCAACAAGTTGGGCGCTCCTGCGTCTAAGCAGACTATTGCTCGCTGGATTTGTAGTACGATTCAGCTTGCACATTCTGTGGCAGGCCTGCCACAGCCAAAATCGGTAAAAGCCCACTCCACAAGGAAGGTGGGTTCTTCTTGGGCGGCTGCCCGAGGGGTCTCGGCATTACAACTCTGCCGAGCGGCTACGTGGTCGGGGGAGAACACGTTTGTAAAATTCTACAAATTTGATACCCTGGCTAAGGAGGACCTGGAGTTCTCTCATTCGGTGCTGCAGAGTCATCCGCACTCTCCCGCCCGTTTGGGAGCTTTGGTATAATCCCCATGGTCCTTTCAGGAACCCCAGCATCCACTAGGACGATAGAGAAAATAAGAATTTACTTACCGATAATTCTATTTCTCGGAGTCCGTAGTGGATGCTGGGCGCCCATCCCAAGTGCGGATTATCTGCAATAATTGTACATAGTTATTGTTACCTAATTCGGGTTATTGTAGGGAGCCATCTTTCAGAGGCTCCTCTGTTATCATACTGTTAACTGGGTTTAGATCACAGGTTGTACGGTGTGATTGGTGTGGCTGGTATGAGTCTTACCCGGGATTCATAAATCCTTCCTTATTGTGTACGCTCGTCCGGGCACAGTATCCTAACTGAGGCTTGGAGGAGGGTCATAGGGGGAGGAGCCAGTACACACCACCTGATCGTAAAGCTTTACTTTTTGTGCCCTGTCTCCTGCGGAGCCGCTATTCCCCATGGTCCTTTCAGGAACCCCAGCATCCACTACGGACTCCGAGAAATAGAATTATCGGTAAGTAAATTCTTATTATTTACTATATAGCTCACCCGAGGCACTACTTCCTGTATTTGATATGGCTGTATACAGCGGTTCTGGAAAGCTGAGAATGACTGCATACTGTTATTGAAATCCGCTGAATGTGTTTTTGTTTTTTTTAATACATTTTTGTTTTTCTTATTTATATATATATATATATATATATATATATATATATCCAACCAACGTGGCACTCCTGGTGGCTTAAATAACAGAACTCGCAGCCAAGCATTATGAATAACAACGTTTCAATGCCGTTTTTATTGTGGCATTTTGCCACAATAAAAACGGCATTGAAACGTTGTTATTCATAATGCTTGGCTGCGAGTTCTGTTATTTAAGCCACCAGGAGTGCCACGTTGGTTGGATATATATGTGATTTGTTACAGAGGCACCCGGTGCAGTAAACCCGTCAATGGAGAGCCGGATCCTATGGACTGTATATATATATATATATATATATATATATATAGTTGAAGTGGCATGTCTGCCGGGTTTACTTTCAGATGTCAACCGATTATAACTATATGTCTGTGTGCGATATGCTATATGTTGCTTGATACTGTTGCCGACAGCAATGCTTTAGGTTTATGTTGTATTTTTGTTTTGTAATCTAAACAAAAAAAGAAAAAACTTTCAATAAAAATTGTTGAATTTAAATAAAAAAAAAAAGGTCCCGTGGACATATCAAGTGTATTTCTGTTACAAGGTGCTGCCAGTCAGCTAATACTGACCACAGTGTGAGGGAAAAATGCTTTAGAGTAAGTGACCTGTGCTGCCTACCCGTTAACCAGTTCTATCTCCAGGGATAGAATCTGTGCTGCTTATATGCTTTTGCAGTCCTTTCATCACCTCGCTTCTAGCATTCTCCCATTATCTGTATTCTGCTGAGGGACAGGGGTATGCTGTTGCTTCTCAGGAACTGAACTAAGCCACCCCTTGCTACTTTTGTTTTGAGTGGTTTAACCATCTGACATTAATGACTGCTTCAAGGATCCCATTGCTAACTGTTAACCTCTGTATGCACATTCCTGCTAGATCATCCTGCTAGCCACAGTACCTACCGTATGCTTCTATTGGACAAGGTTTAATAGCATTTGTCCAGCTGCTTGATTACTCTATAAAAGACATTGTAGAGAGTCATTTAGTGCAGCCAAACCCACAATGCTTAGAGTGAATAATAGGGAGACTACCCTACATTTGGTATTCAACGTTTTAGCGTAAGATTGCAACTTGGTGGACATTTATGGGGTGCTGAGAGTGCTTAGTATACCAAATGCCAATGTAAACTGTATGTTGAAAGAGCCTACCAGTATACGGTGACTTTACAAGGTTATGTACAATGCTATTCCATATTCATGCATGTATTGTTTTCCTCATATTGTGAGTTGTACTTTCTGCTTACTCCGTTAAACCCATAGCGGTGATCCGCTTGTTCCAGAATAGTAATATTCATGTCACCGTCCTAACGTGTGATGACTATCGTATTGGGTCCTCCGGGGCTGGGGTTCTTCATCCCTCTGCCTAGGGTTCCAGCAGTTAGTTCCGGTCCAAGAGGGGAATTCTGGGTGAAGAATCCAGGTACGTCCACCTGCATCGGCATTGACATTACACCTCATACTCACCTGTTACAGGTACACACTAGGTCGCCGGATCGGCCGGCATTCTGTTCCACCGACATATATGAAGATGTGTTGTAGCTGACGTCACAACTGGGTGGGCAGTGACATGTGCCCAACCAGTTGTGTTGTTAGTCACCGGCGGCCTCTGCAGCAAGTATGCAGGGCGATCTGCAGACTGCCGGTACACACAGCATGATGCACCAATATATCAGACATTTGCTGTGCTGCAGGGCTAACACGACATATCTGTTACGATGTCATTCACAGACACATCACAGGTTCATTTAGCTGAGAACGCTGCAGTTTGAAGTTCAGCTTTACAATAAAGCACATTTCACCTTTCACATTTCATGAAGGGCCTAATTCAGACCAGATCGCTAGCACGCGATTTTTGCAGCCCTGCGATCAGATAGCCACCGCCTTAAGGGGGAGTGTATTTTAGCAAACGCTAATAATAAAGTAAAGATATAGCTTTTAAAGATGACGTCTTTAAAATGTCTTAACGATAGGATGGAAAGGAGGAATACTTATTTAAAAGGAACAGGTATCGATTTAGCTAGTAATATGGAAAACAACGAAGTAGGAGACATGCATAGATTGTTTAATAAACTAGAAAACCTGTGCATTACAGAAACCAGACATTGGTGGGACCAAATAACTCTGCAAAAATATTTAGATGGAGATGTGATACCTCGGGGTCTTAAAATCCTAAAAAATCCCACGTTTGGTGAGGACAGTAAGTTTACAAATGATTGGAATCAAATTCTAGATGCATGTTCGAAAAACCTTATAAGACTGTTGATTAGATATAGGGAAGAGAAAGTGCAGAATCTACAGATAGAGATAGAACAAACCCAGAATTTACTTAAAAACCATGAAACAAACCCTGAATTTAAAATTAGAGATACAAAAGTTAATAAAAAGATGGAGGAATTTGAAAAAAATTCTTATAAAAAGAAAGGAAACAAAAATGAATAGGGATCTGAGGGACTATGAAAAAGGCGAGGTACGCGAATATAATAGAAAGAAAAGGAATTAATTTACGAATACCCCCCAGAGAGAGAGAAAAAGTGTGAAGTTTCAGAGTCAGGGGAGTCTACAATATAGAAGGAAACCCCAAGGAGAACCAGTGCGGACATATAGATCAAAAGGAGTAGAAAGTTGGGGAAATAGAAATAGAAGTTTTACAACGCAAAATAGATTTGAATCCATCTATCAAACTCCTGAATATGAACAGGACCACAAAGAATGGAGAAGTAGAAATAGATATAGGAAATCAGAAACTGACGAGGAAATAGACTCCCCCTATAATCGGTCTTTTTTAGAAAGACGAAGTCTTCCACCCAGAGAGAGGATAAAGAAACAGACAAAAAGACAAAGAGAAAGAGAACAAGAGGAACACGAGGAGGAAGGAGAAAATCCCACAAAAAATCTACAGTATGTGTCAGGTAAAGAAGGAAAGAACAGGAAAGGGTATATTTAATCTCTCTTCCAAAAAATTAAGTGAGGACCAGATATCACTTTTGGAAAGGGGCTTAAACTTTGCCCCAGTTACAAAGCCAAATCTATTCACTCTCTTCGTAGATCTAAATAAATATGTAAGAACTCTAAGTAACTTTGCATTAAAAACAATGAAAAGATCCAGAACTGTGGGTTCTCCCATAGTCCTGGATAGTGAAGATCAGGAAGCTCTATTAATTTTAGAGTCTCTAGATGAAAACAATCCCCAGGATCCTGAGGAAAATAAAAACATAGAGATCTACGATGTGAGGAGAATGGAGAGATTTAAACAAAAATCAGAGTTCTACCCCCTTCAATATAAAGGTCCCTTTATAGAAGGATTCTATGCCAGCACACTAGAACAATTTAAAATCATGTGTGAGAAAGCAGAGAAAAAGGTCTTTAGAGACAATCTAAGCGGAGGAGAAAGGAGAGCAATTAAGACTCTCTACTCAGACAGAGAACTGATGATTAAACCTGCGGATAAGGGCGGTGGGATCGTGGTCCTGAATGTGGCAGATTATATATGTGAGGCATATCGCCAATTGAATAATAAGAACTTCTATACCAAGCTGGCCCGTGATCCCACCGCCCTCTATCAGAAGGAACTCAGGGATTTACTTGATGTGGCCCTTCATGAGGGTGCTATATCCAAACAAATCTTTCACTTTTTATTTAATTTGTACCCTGTCACGCCCACTTTTTACTACTTACCTAAAATTCACAAATCACTACAGTCACCCCCTGGCCACCCTATAATTTCTGGTGTTGGGTCACTCACTAATAATTTATCTTCATTTGTTGATTTTTATCTACAGAGTCACGTGGGAAACTTAAAATCTTATATTAAAGATACAAGACACTTCCTGAATCTAATTAGATCAGTGAAGTGGGAACAAGGTTATACTCTAATCACATGTGACGTGGAGGCCCTATATTCCAACATTCCCCACGAAAAGGGCATCGAGGCTATCAAATATTACCTTGATAAAGACCCTAACATGAACGATGCCCTGCGTGACTTTGTGCTTAAGTCAATTACATTTATTTTGGAGCACAATTGTTTTTTATTTGATGGGTGCACTTACTTACAGACACGGGGGACCACCATGGGGACGAGGTTTGCCCCGAGCTTCGCCAATCTATACATGGGGTGGTTTGAGGAGGAACATGTGTGGGGGGGGGGTGAGTTTGGGGTGAACCTCGTCCTCTATGGTAGATATATAGATGATCTTTTTTTCATTTGGGAGGGGGATACACTTTCTATTAATTCCTTTATCATAAGTCATAATGCCAATACGTATGGCCTTAATTTCACCTCTACGGTAAGTATGAGCAATATTACAATTTTGGATATCGCACTATCAGTGGAAAGAGGAGGACTGGTAACGGAAACATACATAAAGAAAGTAGACCAAAATAGATGTCTTGATTATAGGAGCTCACATACAAAAAGTTGGAAAGAAAATATACCCAAGGGCCAACTGATTAGACTCAGACGAAACTGTTCCTCGATAGAAATTTTTGAGAGACAGGCAGCGGTTATGACTGTATCCTTTTTGGAACAAGGTTATCCGAATGAGGTTGTACAGTCAGCTCTGAGTGAGGTTAGGAGATTGGACAGAAAAGACCTTTTAATGGAGAATAAAAGAAGAAAGAATGGCGAGGGAAGATGGGGGAAAGATCAGCTTTGTTTACGACAAAATACAACAATTGTGCTAATCAGATTAAAAGAATAATTAAGAAAAATTCAGAATTGTTAAAGATGGACGAGGTTTTAAAGGAGGTAGTGGATTTGAATGGAAGGATAATTTTTAGGAAGTCGGAAAATTTAAAAACTAAACTAGTGTCCAGTCATTTTAGATATAAGAGTGAAAATGACAACAAAAAAGAAAAAACCTGGATTCCGGACATACCGCCGGGGTTCCATAGATGTGGGAGAACAGCATGCAATACCTGTAAACACACAAACTGTAAGAAAGAGAGCTTGTTTACTTCAAACCACAGTGGAGATTCTTTTCAGATTAAGGAATTTATAAATTGCAAATCTTCCTTTGTAATCTACATAATACAATGTGGCTGTGGGAAACACGCATGCTTAATACCAGATTTATGGAACACCGACGTAATATATTAAAAGGGTTAAAAAAATCACCCCCTCTCTGACCACATTGTGAATTGTGTTGGTTACACATTTAGGGATATTAGGGTAAAAGCAATTGAGCAGATCAGGAAAACTTTTAGGGGAGGTGACAGGTTTGGACAGTTATGTCGCAGGGAGGCATATTGGATATATAGGCTGAACACCCTGCTTCCACATGGTTTAAATGATACGGTGGAACTTAACAATATATAACTGACTTTGTGACTAGATTTTTTCTGATCTTGCTTAGACATGTCCCTTCATTACCTATTTAGAGGTTTATTTCCTCTATTTATAATTTTCCCTATTCCTCCCCCTGCCTCCCCCCTCCCCCTTACCCTTCTCTCTCTCAATCATTGCTTTTCCCCCCCTTTTTTGTTCTTCCTTCCTTCCCCCCCCCCTCCCCCTCCTCTTCCCATCCTTTTATGTGTTTCTTGTTTGTTTCTCTTCTTGTTTTTTTCCCTCCTTCTTTCCCCTCCCTTCCCCCCTTTATCCTCCCCCTTGGTAGGATTTAGTTATGAGTTTCATGGTTATATTGTAGCTAACAAAGGATGTTATATGGCAGTCTAATTAAATTAAAACAGCTCTAGATATTGGTTGGTAGGAAAAAGAAAGGCTGTCTTTAATTCTGATAATTGAGATGCACTTTGGTTATGATCTAATCTGCTTATTTACGAATCAGAGAGAATAGATCTGTGATTGGGTTTGGTCACAGAAAAACTCTGGTCTGGTAGTAAACAGGTTAGGAACAGAAGCTAGAACATATTAAATAAGTATAAAGAAATAAAAGAAAAAAGCGAATGATAACAATAATACGTCTATACTGAGAGTTAGAATGCTGATTCCCAATAGGGGATCGGCATATATAGTCTGCAGAATACATAAGATACCTGTTCCGTATATATTGATATAATTAGTAAATAAATACTGTGTACTATCGGTAAAAGACAATTGATGTTTTATCAGTAAAAAAATATTTGGAATACATAAGATACCTGCTTCGTGTATATTTATATAATTAGTAAATAAATACTGTGTATTATCGGTAAAAGACGATTGATGTTTTAGTAGTAAAAAATATTTGGAAGCTTTACAAATAATTTTAAAAGAAACATATATAAGGCAAAGAGATAGAACAAGAAAAAGAGTACATTTATTGATATATAGATCTATATTGGTAGTAGTATGACACTACATATACGCATAGAGAGAGATAGAATGGTCTTTGTTCTGTTGTTATGTCCAAATAAAATAAAAACATGTGTGGATACATGTGTGGATACAGGGCGGCCGAGGAGAGCCCTAATTATGAGTAATGTGGTAAAGCCGGGAGACTGATGCGGTCCGGCGGAATATATCACGCAATGAAAGAGAGGCCTGGAACACATGCGGGTGGGCGCATGCGCACGCCGCGAGAATTTGAAATAAAAGGTGTCCAGGCAGAGGGAGAAACTACACTGACTGAGGAAGCCGCCGATTACTGGAAACAGGCGGAGAAACGTGTTTTATTACATTCAGAGGATACCAAGGGATAATACACAATCCTTTATCCTTGGCTGTGGAACCTATTTCGGACCTCCGGATAAGGACCCGTTAAAAAGGAATTTCGCTACCAGGGCCGGGAGTGTACGGACCAGGGTTCCCAGGACAGATATGGTAATATCCAACTTTTAAATCACCAAACATGGCCATGTTTTAATAACCACATTGGAGCGCAATCTACTACACTGCGAGCTTTAAGCTAAGCGACTACTAAGAACTCTGTCTGTATATAAAAAGGACAGATCTGAATACAAGCTTTAACTAATTGCCGGCAATGGATTAGAACTCACAGTGGCCAAATAACAATGCTTCATGATAAGGTGTTGTAATTATACAGCTGTGGACAGCCTCTCTGACAAATATATTGAGGACACATTTCACCTTTTTAAAGTGGTTAAATAGTATCTGTTTTAGCTGTGAATAGTTAGTAAAGACCAAACTGTTGCAAGTTAATGTCATTTATCCAGGCTCAGCTGAAAATGCTAGTATAATTAAATCTGCTAAAATAATGCATTTCTGAACTAGGATAAATGAAATAAAAATTGGAATATATGGTTTATGAATATTGCATATTGTATGTTAAGATTTTATATATGTATGAGATATAAATCCTATTTTAGAAAAGAATAAATAGAATATATCAAATAAAAGTAAAGCCTTTTTTACACGGTTACCAGCGCTTTCTATTATTTATTTATCCCATATCTGTGACGATGTCATTCACAGACACATCACAGGTTCATTTAGCTGAGAACGCTGCAGTTTGAAGTTCAGCTTTACATTAAAGCACATTTCACCTTTCACATTTCATGAAGGGCCTAATTCAGACCTGATCGCTAGCAAGCGATTTTTGCAGCCCTGCGATCAGATAGTCACCGCCTATAGGGGGAGTGTATTTTAGCTGTGCAAGTGTGTGAACACATGTGTAGCAGAGCTGTACAAACAGGTCTTGTGCAGTCTCTGCGCAACCATGGACTTACTCAGCCGCTGCGATCACATCAGCCTGTCTGGGACTGTAATTGATGTCAGGAGCCTTCCCTGAAAAAGCATGGACATCCCTGCATTTTTCCAACCACTCCCTGAAAATGGTCAGTTGACACCCACAAACGCCCTCTTCCTGTCATTCTCCTTGTGAACGCCTGTGCGAATGGATTCTTTGCACAAACACATTGCTGAGAGGCGATCCGCTTTGTACCTGTGCGACGTGCCTGCACATTGCGGAGCCTACGCATGCACAGTTTAGACCTGATCGCCCGCTGTGTGAAAATGCAGCCTAGCAATCAGGTCTGAATTACCGCCGAAGTGCGCTCTGGATTCATGTATTATTCAATTAGAGATGGCATACCCCAATGTTGTACATTAACTCTGCAGTGTGTGACCTATGTGTAGAGTGGGGGATAATCCTGAACCCCAAAATGGCAAAAAAGATAGTAGGAAGCTTTTATTGGCCATAAGCAAAGCATTGGAGGCTGATAAATGGTGTAAAATTGTTGATTTTAGCAACTTTTATAAAAGATGGAAAAATGAGAATGTCCAGGGTTTTGTGGGGGACATTAAAATGTCTCATTGGGATTTTTTACGTATATACAAACAAGTTCAAAAACTGGGGGGGGGGGGGGGACACTTGCAACTTCCATCTGTAAGTTCAGAGACCCTTTTCCCATGAATACAACACCTCAACATTCATGTCCCACATCATTACACCCATTAATCTGGTTTTTAGAGAAAATTACATTTGGCAGCATGGCCCTCATATGCAATATTGCACATCTGACCTGCATACAGGCCCGGCGTGAGATGCAGGTTACGACCAGTAGCGGACCTTGCCACTGGCAAGCAGGACTTTTGCCCGGGGCGCTGCCTTCCGGAGGGCGCCGTCGCCATCCGGAGGGTGCCGCACCATGGCAAGATCCGCTACATGGCAAGATCCGCTGCCTGCTGTGTCCCCCTGGTTCCCCGCTGTCCTTCGTAGAGAGGACCTTTGCTGTGCGGTGCGCGATGACCTCATCGCGCACCGCACAGCATTGTGGGACTGACAGACGCTAGGGGTCATAATTGACCTCTAGTGTCTGTCTATGGCAGATGCGAGGAGAGGAGCGGCGCCGGCGGAGGTCTGCAGCGGTCGGGAGCGGGGATAGTAAGTATTCTTTTTTTTTTTTTCATTTTCAGCGGCGCTACTCTACTGTACAGGGGGCGTAACTGACCACGCCCCCTGTATGAAGCCATGCCCCTATTTCCCGCCCGGGGCGCCAAAAGGGCAAGAACTGGCCCTGGTTACGACCCACGGAACGTGCATCATATCCTGTATCAAGCATACACACTATTCAATATCGCAATGAGCAGGCCGATATCAGCCAGATTGTATGCGATATTGCATAGTGTGTACATACCCTTAAGGCTGCAGACAGGGGTGCCGACAGCTGTGCTGGGCCCAGATAATGGGAAGGGGCTTAGCCAATGCAGGAAGGTGTGGCCAGTCGCCTCCTTCGGAAATATAAAAAAAATGTAGGTATTGTCGGTCACAAACACTGCACGGGGGCACTGGCATGGGGGCAGTTGGGCACCGGTGGCAGGTGGGCGATCGATCACCCTCCGTGCTTTCCAATAATATCCCCCAAAAAGGTGGGAGATGAACTCATGGCCAATTATCATATGAAATTCTACAAATACCAACATTCGGTACATTTACTTCCATTGTGACCCCTTCCAGCTAGCACTATATAAATACTTTGCACAGTAGCTCCCCACTGTCCTTATTATTATATAGTATTTATTATTGTATTGCAGTCAGCAACACACATTTATCTTTGCCTGTAGATTAAAAATTAAATTGCACCAAATGCTAATTTAACTTGAAAAAGAAAATTACATCTGGTTTAAGTCTAGAAGAAATGCAAATTTCTATGAGGTAAATATTACATTAAATCAATATAAGCAGATGGAACACTTATATTCCCAAATACCATACACAATGCCTTATATACCCTAATTGTATTATCCAGATTGCTAATGTTTTCTTTTCCATCCAACACAAAATACTCCAGACTGTAATTTACACATGCAGTTACCTGTGCTGACCAAATGAATGAATGACAGTGTGGTTTATTTATTTTAAACATACATATAACTGCACTAATAAATTAGATGGAAAGTACCAAAGCACAGCATTCCCAGCTGTGGGAAAAGGGACCGCTTTGCAAGTTAGGGATCACTAATCCCTTAGTATCATACCATACCCTCCAACATGACCCGCCCCACTAGGTACAAAATGCTCTGTTTCTGGACTTCCCTCTTAATTTATTTTTGCCATCACCTGTGAAGAAACAGCTTTCTTATCATTTAACTAGTTCAACACAGGTGATGGAAATCATAAATTAAGAGGGAAGTCCAGAAACAGAGCATTTTGTACCTAGTGGGGCGGGTCATGTTGGAGGGTCTGTCATACACGTGTCTTGAGTTCGGATAAGTAAAATAAATCTGGTCACGCACCTGTAGATATAAGAGCAGATATTGCACATACAGCAATGAGTGTCACCCTCATGGTTTCGGCACAAGTTACATAAGCGATATCTTTCCATACTGTACCCAGACTGGGAGTCTGTGAACAGGTGGCTCAGCCTCCTACAGCTGGGAAATAATGACTGTCACTCAGGGGAAACATGTTTTCTGAATAAGAATCAGTGAACTGTTTGACAAGAAGAAGACACTGAACTGTTTGTAGGAAATGTCAGAGAGCTAATCCTCGTAGTTAGAGGGCTGCTACTCAAAATGCTGTTTGTTCCCACGTAGGTAGGTCTTTGGGAATGAAAGTACAGTAACTTGGTCATCTTTTAAAATACCTGGATTTGTAAGGGGAAGAAAAACATAATATGAATAAAGAACAAGGGGTAAATTTACTAAGATGGGAGTTCTATTTAAGATGGGATGTTGCCCATAGCAACCAATCTGATTCTTCTTCTCATTTATCTAGCACCTTCTAGAAGATGGTACCTGGAATCTGATTGGTTGCTATAGGCAACATCCCATCATAGTAAATTTAGCCCCAAGTGTATGTAGTCAGTTAGTCACATACATAACATCAACATTGACAGAATGTCTACACCCGATTTCAGGGTTAGACTGCGGGTAGAGTTAAAATTAAGACGGGTACAAAGTAGACGATATCATGGATGATGTTCCCAATTCTGGCACATCGTTCACAATATCGTCTAGTGTGTATGCACTATGTTGCTGACAATGCGTGTCGTCAGCAACATCGTCCGTCGGACCTGCATGCAGATCCGATGGGCAAGATCGCCAGCGAGGGCCATGCTTCCAAAAGGAGTTTTTAATTTTCAGCACTGCATCACTTTACTTAAGAGTATGTTGAGGTTTCTTTCATTGCATGTGATCTGTTCTGTATTCCAACCTCAAAATAGCACAAAATAATACAATAGATACAGTATGAACCATAAATAAGTCCGCAGGGGAAGCAGTTACTTTCCCAGCGAACAGGATCCTGTTGGTCAATATACCAATGCCGGGATCCCGACTCAGGACAGAAACCTGGCGTCACTACACCGACACTGAACAGGATGCCGGCATCAAAATACCGACAGCTGGCATCCCAATTGTTATCCGGGAGTGGGGTGGGGGGGGGGGGGTAGGTTTAGGCTGCAGAAGGGGGGATAGGGTTGGGCTGCAGCACCGGAAAGGTTAAGGTATGCATCGGGGAGGGAGGGTTACTTAGAGTTAGGTATATAGAGGGGGAAGTTAGGTTTAGGAACTTATGTTGGAGGATTAGGTTTAGGCAGCGGGGAAGGGAGGGTTAGGGTTAGACACCTAGCGAGGAGGGTTATTGTTAGGCTGCGGGGAAGGGAGGTTTATGGTTAGGCAGCGGGGAAGGGAGGGTTATGGTTAGGCACCTAGTGAGGAGGGTTATTGTTAGGCTGCAGGGAAGGGAGGGTTAGGGTTAGGCAGTGGGAAAGGGAGGGTTATGGTTAGGCACCTAGTGAGGAGGGTTATTGTTAGGCTGCGAGGAAGGGAGGGTTAGGGTTAGGCAGTGGGAAAGGGAGGGTTATGGTTAGACACCTAGTGAGGAGGGTTATTGTTAGGCAGTGGGGAAGGGAGGGTTATGGTTAGGCACCTAGTGAGGAGGGTTATTGTTAGGCTGCGGGGAAGGGAGGGTTAGGGTTAGGCAGTGGGAAAGGGAGGGTTATGGTTAGGCACCTAGTGAGGAGGGTTATTGTTAGGCTGCGAGGAAGGGAGGGTTAGGGTTAGGCAGTGGGAAAGGGAGGGTTATGGTTAGGCACCTAGTGAGGAGGGTTATTGTTAGGCAGTGGGGAAGGGAGGGTTATGGTTAGGCACCTAGTGAGGAGGGTTATTGTTAGGCTGCGGGGAAGGGAGGGTTAGGGTTAGGCACCTAGTGAGGAGGGTTATTGTTAGGCAGTGGGGAAGGGAGGGTTATGGTTAGGCACCTAGTGAGGAGGGTTATTGTTAGGCTGCGGGGAAGGGAGGGTTATGGTTAGGCACCTAGTGAGGAGGGTTATTGTTAGGCAGTGGGGAAGGGAGGGTTATGGTTAGGCACCTAGTGAGGAGGGTTATTGTTAGGCAGTGGGGAAGGGAGGGTTAGGGTTAGGCAGTGGGGCATGGGAGGGTTTGGGTTAGGCACCTAGTGAGGAGGGTTAGGGTCAGGCAACAGCCGGGAGGGTTAAGGTTAGGCACATGAGGGTAGGGGAAACATGAGGGTTAGGGGGCTTACTGGGGGACTGTCAGGATTTTGATGGACGAGATGCCAGTGTTGGTATACTGAACTGCCGGCATCCCGTCCATCCCTTATGAAAATTTCAGTGCAACAATATTTGGCCACCACCTCTTATTGAATATGTTTGACGGTGTTACCACCAAATCGTAACGCAATTGCTGAATATGGGCCGTGTTAGGCAGTTCTTGGTGGTGTGTCTGGAACCACTTAGAATAAGATGACATCAACCGTGAATAGTTAATAACCAGAGGATAGTAAAACCTGATAGTGTAAAACTGTTTAATTAAGAATCAAACATAACGAAGGAAAACACAAACTCCTGTGTACTCTAGCCATGGGCCTTATTCAGGTTTGTTAGCAAACCAAAAAAGCAAGCAACTGGGCAAAACTAGGTTGCACTGCAGGTGGGGCAGATGTAACATGTGCAGAGAGATTTAAGGTGCGCTCACACGCACCGATGCAGGCTAACAACCAATACTGACTACATTGTGCCCGGCGGCATGTAGTCAGTATCAGCACCGCCTGCACACACTATATTTTCTTGCAATGCCTATCCCACAGGAACGTGCATCGGCATCGTAAGTGCATACACACAGGCCCTCATTCCAAGATGATCATAGCTACGATCATTCACACTGACATGCGGGGGGACGCCCAGCACAGGGCTAGTCTGCCCCGCATGTCAGTGCCGGTCCCCCCCCCCCGCAAAAGTGCAAAGGCATCGCACAGCGGCAATGCCTTTGCACTTCCAGAGTAGCTCCCGACCAGCGCAGCTTTAGCGTGCTGGCCAGAAGCTACTCGTCACTCCCCGGCCCGCAGCGGCTGCGTATGAGGTCACGCAGTCGCTGCGGACCACTCCCCGCATGGTCCGGCCACACCTGCAAAACAGCGGCCAAACGCCACCGTTCCTCCCCCTCTCGCCCAGCGACTACCTCTGCTGTCAAACAGGCAGAGGCAATCGCAGCCTTTGGCTGTCTGGCATGTGCCGGCGCACTATGGTGCCGGCGCATGCGCAGTGGGTATCCGTTCGCTCGGCTGCAATAAAAAGCAGCGAGCGAACGGGTCAGAATGACCCCCACGGTGCGATATGCACTATGTTTCCGTGCGATATAGACTATATAGTCCTTATCGCATGGAAAATCGCACAGTGTGTGTGCAGTTTTAGATTTGGGTGGGGTGGGTTCAAACTGAAATCTAAATTACTGTGTAAAAAGAAAGCAGCCAGTATTTACCCTGCACAGAAACAATGTAACCCACTAAAATCTAAATCTCTCTGCACATGTTACATCTGGCCCATCTCAGAGCAACATGGGCCCTCATTCCGAGTTATTCGCTCGCTAGCTGCTTTTAGCAGCATTGCACACGCTAAGCCGCCGCCCTCAGGGAGTGTATCTTAGCATAGCAGAATTGCGAATAGAAAATTCTTAGCAGTTTCTGAGTAGGTCCAGACTTACTCCTACATTGCGATCAGTTCAGTCAGTTTCGTTCCTGGTTTGACGTCACAAACACACCCAGAGTTCGGCCAGACACTCCCCCGTTTCTCCAGCCACTCCCGCGTTTTTCCCTGAAATGCCTGCGTTTTTCCACACACTCCCAGAAAACGGTCAGTTTCCGCCAAGAAACACCCACTTCCTGTCAATCACTCACCGATCAGCAGAACGATGAAAAAACTTTGTTACGCCGTGAGTAAAATACCTAACTTTTGTGTAAAATAACTAAGCGCATGCGCTATGCGAACCTTGCGCATGCGCAGTAAGCGATTAATCGCAGTATAGCAAAAATCGGCAACGAGCGAACAACTCGGAATGAGAGCCTTGGTTTTGCCCAAGTGCTTACTTTTTTGGTTTGCTAACAAACACATATATACACATATATATATACACATATATACACATATATATACCGTATATACACCTATGTATATATTTATATACATATACACATAGCATATTAAACGTGTGTGTATATATATACATACAGTACACGTATATATACGCATGTATATATATCATATGTGTGTGTGTTTATATGTATGTATATGTATGTATGTATTTGAAAAAGTCACGTTAATCGTGACGAAACGCGTTAGGCTCCTCCCTTTCTACTCTGATTCACCGGCACTACAGCTCTAAGGAACTTTGCCTATAGCGGAGAGTTCATTTGTCTGCACGGTGGCTCCATTGCGGTCTCTGTACGGCACCAGCCTGTATTGTCTGACGGCTGCAATTGGCCGCGGGACATCGCCAGCCTGCATCATCTGACGGCTGTGTGATGACGCCAGCCCGTCTCATCTGACGGTAATATCTGGCTGTGGGACAGCGCCAGCCTGTATCATCTAAACGGCTACATTCAGCCGTGGGACAGCGCTTCAGTCCTTGAAATTCAGTGCCAGCAACGGCTCCGGCTAACGTTACACCTGTGCATCTTCTCCGCAATTAGTGGCCACAGCGTGTGCTCCTCTGATGTCTTGGAAGATGTGTGATTCCCTACATCTAGGGCAATAAAAGGATTTCCACCAGCCCAAGGGAATATACAGGCATCTGTCCTGCATCCGGGACTTACAGATTAAGGAGCAAGCTTAAATAATCACTCCCTCATTGAATTTCTCTCCCTAGCATCACACTGTGGGCTCTATATAGGACTTTACCGAGGACGCTCGGTAATACCAGCCCCTAGGAGAGGTAATATTGCATATTGCTCATTGTATATTTGACCGCTGGGCCCTCCTTTCTTCTCCTATTACTGGAGAAAAAGTTCTGCTGCTTTTATATATTTTAGTTACAATAAACTGTAGAGAGTAAAATTGTAACTATTTAGTTACATTATTGTTACAATTTCATAGAGTATCAACCTTATACCCTGAATCAGGGGAATACTATACACAAGCTTTGATTGATACTGTGTGTTCATACAACGGTGTTTTAGAGTACAGATATTCATCTTTTTACATATGGTTAATTTTATTTGCTGTTGATGTATTTAACACTATAATAAACAATTTTATATAGAAGACTGTCAACTCTCCATGATTTACACCCATTTGCAACACCCTAAGCGCAGCCGTTTTTCTTTTTTTACATGTGTATATATGTATGCACAAATTGCACATGGATATATATATATATATATGTACTATAATTAAAATTAAGTAAACTTTTATTAAGCACTTACAAGTGCCACCAGGAAGAAAGCAGGCTGCAGAGGACGCTAGACAGCCATTAATAATACTCATGAAGCAAAAAAAAAAACATTTTTTTTTGGTGGAGGAGGGTTTCTGGGTGCTCGGAAACCCCCCCTGGGTGCGCCACTGATCTAGTGTGTGTGTGTGTGTGTGTGTGTGTGTGTGTGTGTGTGTGTGTGTGTGTGTGTGTGTGTGTGTGTGTGTGTGAAATGCAACAGAGAGTAAGCAGGAATTAGACCACCTAAATTAAATATGATACGTATCATATAATGCAACCTAAGGGGTCCATGTGTTAGGAGCCCTCAGAACGGTTCATTGCAGCAGCAATAATAATTACAAAAAATTGGTCATTATATGAAAAAGGTACCTGATCAGCTGAGCAATGCTCGCCCCCCGGCCACGTTGGTCAGCAACAGCAGAAGAAGTTTCACCACTTCTTGTAATGGCTCAAAAAACATTGAAACCTGTTAAGGTGTGTACACACGGTGAGATATTTTCTTTCGATTTTGACTATATAGTAAAAATCTCAAGAATAGTGCAGATCGCAAGGTGAAAGTCACCTTGCGATCCCGATTCGATCCCGATGCGCGGTCCCGCCAGGTCAGCATCGCAAGAAAAGATAGACTGTGCAGGCAAGTCAATCCTTGCTAGATCAGTGTACTGCAGTGGCGTCATGAGGTGGGTGCGGGGGGTGCGGCCCGCACCCAGGTGTCACCCTTCAATAGGGTGACACCAAAAAGAGCTGTACACCCGCCTGGCCTGACTACTTTCACCGCCGCGGCGTCGCCAGGTCTGTACTGCCGCAATCAATAGATGCCGGGTGCAGTATGTCACTCACCGTGACGTCATGCCGCTCTTAGCAACCAGCCGCTGGCTTCCTTAACTACCCACCCGGCATGCTCCCGGCAGCGACACGCCTTTCCCAGCAACCGCCCGCTGGTGTCCTTAGTAACGGACCCAGCATGCATCTCGTCCAGCTGCCCAGAGTCACGTTCAGTGCGCCGGTTACGTCACAGTACCGGCGCCACCCACGGAGAGGCGGGAGAGACACACTGTTGGACTCACATTCCTCTTATATATAAGGTATGTTCATCTTTTATCGCTTTTATTGCACCTGATGAAAAGGCATTTGGGCCTTAAACGTCGTTCTATTAAAAGCAACAGCTTATTTGAAAAAGTCCGGAGGAGTGCCGCCTGTTCCTTTCTCTAAGGGGGGACACCTGCATTTGTCTATTATTCATTTGGGAAGGCACCCCGGCTATTACAATGGATATCCCAGAGTGCCCTTTCCAGTGACTGTGTATATATATATATATATATATATATATATATTGTGTGAGTGTAATGTGTATATATATATATATATATATATATATATATGTCATCACGCACGCCGGCACCGCAGGGCAGGCCATTCGGGGGGGTAGACCGTAGATGTATTATTCTGGGAGGAAGAATGGGAGTCCAGTGTATGGTGCCCACGTGGGGTGCGCCTGGCTCCTGTCTTTGCAGCTAGCGGGTACCCGGGCCGGCTCTCATCCCTGCCTGCCACCGCCAGAGCACCGCCGGGCGCGCACGGGAGATGCGCATGGATCTCGTCACTGCCGCTGAAGGAGCACCGCCGGGCGCTTGGTTCCTGTACCTGCCGCCGCTGGAGCTGGTAGGCTTTAAAATGAAATGACAGTCTGTCCAGTATGTTTCTCTCCAACCCTGTGTCCCCAGTCTGTCCCCATCCCACTCTGCATCCTCTCCCACCCGGCGTCCCATTCTCTCCCACTCTGCATCCTCTCCCACCCAGCGTCCAAACCTCTCCCACTCTGCATCCTCTCCCACCCAGCGTCCCAGTCCCCAGCATGTCCCCCTCCCACTCTGCGTCCTCTCCCACCCAGATCCCAGTCCCCAGCATGTCCCCTCCCACTCTGCATCCTCTCCCACCCAGCGTCCCAGTCCCCTGCATGTCCCCCTCCCACTCTGCGTCCTCTCCCACCCAGCGTCCCAGTCCCCAGCATGTCCCCCTCCCACTCTGCGTCCTCTCCCACCCAGAGTCCCAGTCCCCAGCATGTCCCCCTCCCACTCTGCGTCCTCTCCCACCCAGCGTCCCAGTCCCCAGCATGTCCCCCTCCCACTCTGCGTCCTCTCCCACCCAGCGTCCCAGTCCCCAGCATGTCCCCCTCCCACTCTGCGTCCTCTCCCACCCAGCGTCCCAGTCCCCAGCATGTCCCCCTCCCACTCTGCGTCCTCTCCCACCCAGCGTCTCAGTCCCCAGCATGTCCCCCTCCCACTCTGCATCCTCTCCTACCCAGCCTCCCAGTCCCCAGCATGTCCCCCTCCCACTCTGCGTCCTTTCCCACCCAGCATGTCCCCCTCCCACTCTGCATCCTCTGCCACCCAGCATCCCAGTCCCCAGTATGTCCCCCTCCCACTCTGCGTCCTCTCCCACCCAGCATCTCCCCCTTCCTCTGTCCCTCTATCCATTATGTCCTGCTCCCACCCTGCATCCCCCTCTCACCCAATGCCCCCGTCCTCCTCAGTCCCTTCCTCCACCATGTGTCCTCCCTCTCACCCAGTGCCTCTTAAGGATACCCCCCTTCTGATTGGACACTACCCCTTTCAATTTTCCATATCCCCACTTCAAAATTCCTTCTTCGATCACCGTATGTGTGTGTGTTTACATATATATATATATATATATATATATATATACACACACGCACGCACGCGGAGGTCCATGGGGGGTGACACCATGAGTTACCACACCGGGTGACACCAACCCTAGTGACGCCTCTGGTGTACTGTCTAGTTCATCTCACATGTCAATGACATGTCACATAAGCCAAAATCTCACATAAGCCAAAATCGTAAGCACACATAGTCCATATCTCAAGAAAAGTTAGTCAAAATCGGTGGTGCTGGGCTTCGGGGAGTTCAAGGGAAATAGCATAGTCAAAATCGGCCATAGCAAGGATCTCACCGTGTGTACACACCTTTAGATTCTCAAGAACAGTGGTTCTCAAACTCGGTCCTCAGGACCCCACACAGTGCATGTTTTGCAGGTAACCCAGCAAGTGCACAGGTGTATTAATTACTCACTGACACATTTTAAAAGGTCCACAGGTGGAGCTAATTATTTCACTTGCGATTCTGTGAGGAGACCTGCAAAACATGCACTGTGTGGGGTCCTGAGGACCGAGTTTGAGAACCTGTGCTCTAGAATGAAGCAATTGAAAAAGAAAAGAAAAAATAGCGAAAAATTCAAGACATTTTTCCAAATGTTACATTTTTGGAGTGTGCATTAAAGGTCATTTTGAGCAAATGTCTCCTTTATCCTCCTTGTACAGCATGAAATAATTCTGTGCATTATTTTGCAAAATATTGGGTGCAGGTAACAAGGCATATGGGGGTCTATTCATGAAGCATTGAAAAGTGTGGAGAAGTGAGCCAGAAGAGAATTTGCTCATGGCAACCAATCAACTGCTACTGCAATCATTTTATAGAATGCATTTTATAAATGTCACTTCAACACTGATTGGTTGCCATGGGTAACCTCTCCACTCTTTTCACTGCTTTAGAATAGACCCCGTGGTATGAAGGATAAAAAGGGTTACCACCTCATCCCTTTAATTCTGGATACATATTAATTACACAGGTTCTGTGGCTGGCTGACTTCAAGACTTTAACCTGGTTTTAATCTGCCACAGAACCTGTGTAATTAATATGTGTCCAGAATTAAAGGGATGAGGTGGTAACCTTAGTAACCATGTAACCTCAAACTCCACCTACTGTGACATACAGTGTCTCCCAACATGACCCTTTCCAGTAGGAACAAAATGCTCTGTTCCTGGACTAACGTTTTAATTTATGACTGCCATCACCTGTGTTAAACTAGTTAATGGTTAAGAAAGGGGTTTTGCTACATGTGATGACAATCATAGATGAAGAGGGAAACAAAGCATTTTGTCCCTCCTGGAAAGGGTCATGTTGTGAGGTATGCTATGATTGTGCCAGGGTTAATTTAGTAAATGTCTTGAAGCTGACAAACCTCACTGGATAAGATAGATATCTGTGCAATGCACATCAGCTATTTAACATTTACCTGTGTCTTCATAACTTAACTGGTAACAAGGCAAACTGGGATATCTTGGAACAGCTCTAAAAATATAATACATGATTACATAGATCAGGTCTACATATTGTCTGATATAGGTTCAGGGGGATGGAGAACAGGGCTAATAACCACTGAAAAAGACCTTCGTTTAAAGAGCAAATCAGCTGAATCCTATTAGAGAATTTGGTATTGGCTACACCCTCTATGTGACTCCACTTTTACGCAATACAATAAATAGGGAGCCTGGCTTTCTCACTTCATTCAAAGTGATCAGGGTAAGTGTGAAAAGAAATATAGATCAAAGTTGGATATTTAATAAAAGTGGTATATGGAAGAAATAGGGAGGGAGTTTTTTGGGTGGTAGTTAAGGAATAGCCAAATCTTATTTAGAAATACATGTTTAGTGTTGGTACACAGAGAAGATGTAATCATATTAGTGACAGGATCTGCACTAGCTACAAATGAGAGGCAAAGGGAGATATTCTATTACAATTGCTCATGGTGCTAGTAGCTAGTGGAATTTCCATGGGAAATGTATATATTTTTAAAAAATATATTTTTCTAGGTCTCTCTCAGCTGATCCACTGTGCATATATATATATATATATATATATATATATATATATATATATATATATCTCCCCCCCCCCCCCCCCCCCCCCAGTGTACAGGAGAGCATGCACATTAAATGCCTGTCCGTGGTTTGAATCCGCTCTCTTGATGCTGAAGAGTCTGTAAATGCAGTTTGCAGGAACATGCACTGTCTCTGACGTAGCAAGTTTAGCCCCCTACACACTGGCTGTTATAGTGAGCGATATGGATGATATCGTTCATATTTATTTAATTTTTTTTTTTAAACAATATATCGTTCATATCATTGTGTGGAGTCACCAACGATAAACGATACGCGTCCCCGTGCTCGTTCATCGTTTGTCTCCCGTCGTTTGAACGTGCAGGTCGATGTGGACGACCTGCATGTTCGGAAATGGGGCTGGGTGACTTGGGGAGTGAAAAAAACTTTCACTCCCCTCGGCACCTGCGGCGGGTTGGCCATCAGACACCTCGGCCGCAGGTTTGGCGAGTGTGTAGGAGGCTTTAGTGAAGGGGTCTATTTAGCTGTGGATGGAGATAAATTACCAGCCAATCAGCTCCTAATTGCCATTTTTCGAACACAGCCTGTAACATGGCAGTTAGGAGCTGATTGGCTGGTACTTTATCTCTGTCCACTTTATCTTAGTCCAAGGCTTAGTAAATAGACCCCTAAATTACTGTAGATCTCATCAATCACTTACTGTGTTATGTGGGTGCTACAACCAACTTGGGATGGGTATGCTCTGCATTTTGCTATGTACCATTTATTTTAAAGTGCAAGGAGCTGTGACCTGTCCTGCAGGCTTTGACCATCGCTCTCCATTATGAACAGTCTACTTATTTGTGTCTTACTGAGCCTGGTTACCACAGGTGAGTGTATGTTACAGTACCCCTCTCCTTTGTACAGCATTGTGAGATCTTTTTTACCATTTTTTTTTTTTTATGGCCTTGCTCTCTGATCCAGTGTTGTCCATCAATTGTTTTGCCATCCATGGTGGAGTTGTGATGTTTCTCCACCATCGCTAGCAGAGATGTGGTGACATCATGTGCTTAGCCCTGCCCCCTTTCCCTGATTGGAGTGTTGCACATTGCTGGTTAAACCATCAATGCTTTCCTGCCTTCATTATAAAGTGTCAGTGGCCCCACTGAAGGAGTTTACAATGGTCTGTTGTAGTATATAATCAATGGGCAACATTCTGGTGAGGTAGAATTTTTAACTCAAACCAAAACATGCAAGATGAATTTCCTTATTTTATAACTGTATTGCTCTTATTTTTATGAATGGGAGAGTACAGTATATAGAGCCTGATGCAGAGGTGCAATGTTGGTCGCAGTGGAGCGGGTGTGCATAGTAGTTTGGGTATATTAAATTTAAACCAATGTTGTAATTTAGATTTAAACTAAAAATGCCTGGGCACTATTTGTAGCTCCACATAATAGACGGATAACTATTTTTTATAAGTTTTCTTGTGAATGTGCTCCCCATCAAACAGATCAATTGTCTAACTGTGTATGACAATGTCCAATAAGTGGTCTGTTTATCTGATGCCGAGTTTTGTCTTAAGGGGCATACACACTCAGGGAGAAATGAACAACGTTCCTCATTTTCATTTCCTGAGCGACAATGTTGATTTTCTCGTCAAGTGTGTATGCCGGCAATGACCCTCGCTCTCGGTCATGCATGCAGCTTAATTTGGACTATTATCCAAGAGCTGTCTGCCCAGCTGCGGCATGACATCACTGAGTGATATGGTCGTCAAATTGCTTAGTGTGTATGCACTGCTGCCGACCACCCGGCCTGAGAGGGGGAAACACTAGGCGACGCCGCTCATAGAGCACATCGCCTAGTGTGTACTCGCCTTTAGTGTATAGCTAACTTTTAGGTAAACTATCATAGTATTGACCCTCAGATGGGAAGCTTAATCTTGGTCCATTGCACATGATCTGTGGAGTCCTTAAATTCTGTGTTAAAGGGACATCTTTCAAAGTTGCCAGAGGAGTCTATTCAAAGTTGCATGCGCTGGTGAAGCAGGTAGGCCAGTCCGGAGCAAATTGGTCTTCTACATGCTTGATGAAGGGCTCTACTGCAGCTTCCAGTGACTCTGGTAATACCACGCCTCTTTGTGGGAACAAGAAGTCGCAGGAGGCCAGGTCTGGACTGTACGGCAGATGACCAAGTTTCTGGATGCGATCATAAGCCAGAAAATTCACCACTTTCCTGGCCTTGTGGGCAGTTTCATTGTCATGAAGAAGGGCACCAAGTGTGTAAGTTCTTGGAAGGTACCTGGAAATGGCTTTCAGCACTCGCAGCAGGCATTGGTTGGCATACCAGTCCCCAGAGATGGAGCACTGCTGCACGAGAGCTACGGTAGCTACATGACCAGTCTTGGCCACAAAAATAGCCACCATTTGCATGGTGACACTGCACTCATGTGTAAACTGTAGTAGTGCACCTCCAACTGGGGTCCACTAGGCCAACTGTCTGGTCTTGGGGTTGACCAGAGTATGAAGTGGATGTATCCTAATGAGATGCGATCTTCTTCTCTAACTGATCCATTCTCGCATGGCACCAGCATGGTCCTGTGGTGGACACAGGTCCGCAACAGCACTCTTTGTCTTCCAGGGACTGTCTCCCGCACTGAAATTCTGGAAACCATTTAAACACAGTGGTTTGGGACAGTGCAGTGTCTCACAGTCAAACTCTTCTGCTGTAGTAGACCAGTCTTAGAGGATCATGGCTCTCCAGTGGCCTCTGTTGAGCTCCATAACGAGTTTGTGAAGAAGTGAACATGCTGACTTTTTCAGTGTGCAGTGCATTTGATTCCTTAGAACTACTGTACAGTATATTTGCTCTGGGAGCAGACTCTACATTGCAAAGGTCTAAAAAACTGAGTTTAAGGGAGCCCTATTGATGCATTATTGAATGTCATATTCCTTACTGTGACTTCTGGGAAGACTGTGAAAACAATTACCTGGTCCACTAGGGAAGATTGTTTACTTGATAGTGAACCTCTCATCTAGCAGGAAATTCTCCATTGTTTACTTGTAGAAGCCACAAAACTGAGGCACACATCAACCAGTTAAAAATCTTAAGGGCCCCATACACTAGAACGATAATGCTCGATTTCATCCAAATTCAGGCCAATATATCGGGTGAAATCGGGCATTTTGGAGGTGGACCGGATCCGATCCAATCTGATGCGCGTTCCCGTGAGGGTCGGATCGGCTTACCTAGATCGTTAAGGGCCCCATACACTACAACGATATGTCTGAGGCGATTTCCATTGAACTCTCCCGGGAGCGGTTCCATACGATGCCATACATTTTGCATGCGATATATCGTATGCGATCCCAGCCATACCTGCGGGAACTGACATATCACGACTGCAGCACTAATGATATAGGGGAGCCGATCTGACCCTCATGGGAACGCGGATCAGATCGGAAGCACATCCAAAATGCCCGATTTCACCCGATATATCGGCCCGAAATTGGATGAAATCGGGCATTATCGTTCTAGTGTATGGGGCCCTTTAGTGCTGCACTCGTGATATGTCTGTTCCTGCAGGCATGGCTGGGATTGCATATGATATATCGCATGCAAAATGTACCAAATCTGCTGGAACCGCTCCCGGGAGAGTTCAAGGGAAACTGCCTCCGACTTCAGCCTCAGGACATATCGTTGTAGTGTATGGGACCTTTACAATCATACAGTACCTTTTTAAAAGAAGCACTAAGATTCAGATGTTATGTGCTGCAAAAGTTTAAAAGTATTACTTGCTCAATTATTAGGATTTGTCTTTGAGAGTTTCATCTATAGCAACCCCCAGTCTCATGGGACCCAAAGGGCCAAATGCAATTGATGGCAGTGATCTCAGTGAGCTACTGTAGCAGTCAGATGCAATGTTGAGTGCGTTTTGTCAGATTTGAAATTATGATTTTTTTTCTTGCCACTTTCAAAAACCCGTTACCTAGGTACACTGTATGTTCACCAGTACTTTGATCTCCTCAGGATTTAACATCAAGTACTGTTTATGTAACAGGTGCACCATATGTTGTAGTAAGATACAGATGTGGCCTCATGCACCTATCCTGTTTGTCATATGCAGTGAGGCACCTAGGGCAACTTAGAATGAACACTCCATGACTGGATGTATCGCTGCAATAGGGATGGCCATCGACCATTAATGGTTAACAACAATCCTATGGATTGCAACAGATGGTCAAAGGTTTTATCATCAATGACGGAGATCGGATGGTTTTCCACCATTGAAATGTACCTGCACCATGTACGCTGACACTGTGCTGTCCCACTTGTGCCCCCACTGTGTATACAGTCACTGTGCAGCCCCCCTCTGTGTATAGGACACTATGCAGCTCCACCTGTGCCCCAACCCTGGTACCAGTGGCGGCTCCTACTTGCATTTACTACGGGGGCTGCCGCTACGCCTGTCTTCGAAGAGGAGACAGCCAGTACCCAGGTCCTGACAACTGCGCAATGGATCTGACATGTGCCAGGACCGGTGCATGCACAGATGCCGCTGTGTGACTGCCCATATGCAAACCCCTGGCTTCTATGGACTGCAACAACTGCAGCCAATAGAAGCCAGATAGGGCTGTGTAAAGGCAGAGTGGCTTCCTACAAGAAGCCAGCTCTGTTTATCGCAACCCTGTCTGGCAGTCCCAGAGGAGGAGACCCCTCCCAGTGGGACTCATTTGTGTGTCTGTGACTGACAGGTAGGGCTTCCAATCAGAAGTCACTGCCAGTCACAGTGAAGCCAGTGCAGTCACAAATTGCATCTAGCTTCACTGACACTGAGGGGGGTGGTGGATCTTACCTGCAGCCATGAAGTCCTGCAGCCCATAGGTAAAATCCACAATTGACTGGTACGGGATGCAGTTATCTTACCAGCATTCGTGATCCCAGCAGTCAGCATGCTGACGCAGGAATCCCGAATGCTAGAAATGCTGGCACATTGAATGCTGACCCACAGGCTCTATTCCCACTCGTGGGTGTCAATGACACCCACAGAGTGGGAATAGAACCTGCAGCGAGCCACTGAGCCTGCTGTGTGGAAAGTGCAACAAGGTCAAACTGTGAAAAATTCCTGCCTGTTTTTGTATTGTAAGGCGTTACGCAGGCTGATTGACAGGAAGCGAATGTTTGGTGGTAGCAACTGTCCATTTTCTGGAGTGTCAGGAAAAACGAAGGCTTTCCAAAGCGTTTTCAGGGAGGTTGTGTGATGTCTGCTTAGGCACGATCAGCCTGTTTGTATCTCACTGTAGGAGTAAGTCCTGGGTTACAAACAGACTGGAAAAATCATTCGACGGTGAGTGAGTTGCGAACTGATTTGCAGATGTCTGGCGAAGTTTCCGCATGGCATACACATACATTCGCACAAGTTGCACGGGGTAGGTTTTCACTCTCTGTGGGCGGCTAGCTGATTGCATCCCTGTGCAAAATTTCAGAGGCGTGATCAAGTCTGAATTGGGCCCTGTGTCATCTGTATGCTCCCGGAACAGTGATGTTGGTTTATTGTGATTTATGAATTGCTTATTCAAAAGCCTCAGTATTGTGAATGTTTGTTAAATTTTATGTCATTTGGACATTGAGGGAGCTGAGGGAGGTGGTTACTGTACAATATGTTGGACCTCATTCTGCTCCTGTTGTTGTTGCTGCTGTTGGTTATTATCGGTACTTTGCTCATGAGCAGAACCCATTGAGCACAAATGGGTCCTCCGATGTAGGAAGTAGAATGGCAGCAGATTGTCAGTGATGGACAGTCTGCTGCCATTTTGGCTCGGGAAGGGCTGGCAATGCCCAGTTTCCCATAATGGAGGCATGTCGCTGATGTTTAGTGGAGGGAAGAGGCCAGGAATACCCACAAGCTGCCCGATGGGGAGTCAGTGATTCGATGCCTGCATCCTAGGACGCAGGTTTGAGCACTAATGCAGCAGGAGATGTCTACTTGTTATAGACTCATACTCTCCAACATTTTACACACACAAAAAAAAAAGGGTACAAATTCGAAAAGGGGGCGTGGCCACGTCCCTTTTCCTATACTTTCAATGGAAGTTTGGAGAGCCAAAAATCGGTACAGACCATAAAAAAGGTACTGTACCTGCTAAAAAGCTGGAGGGTATGTAGACGCCTCCTGCTGTATCACCATACAGCGCCATCACTGCTGCTTCCAAGTAAGTGACAGCCACTCCATCCATATCTGAATTTGGCCCATTGTTTCCTATGTTTAATATCAGTCATTAGAATGGTTTCTGTTTGAGACAGGGCTGGTAGGCGATGTATTTGATTATTGTCTTTAGACATTCTGATGATTCGGATATTTTACTACACATTTAAATGGCTTCCACATTAGATAAACCACACAGTTTTTCTGCCACATCCATTTTGCCATTGCTGCATGCTGGCAGAGAAGCTGGGGCCACTTGTTGCATTTGCCTCCCAGGCTAAAAGTTGCAAGGCAGCCCCTGCTGGTGGTGTTACTGTGGGGTGTAGTATGGTATTCCTGCGGCCAGCATACAGGTGTCGGGATCCCGACCACCGGCATACCAACAGCTGGGCGAGCGCAAATGAGCCCCTTGCAGGCACGGTGGAGCACTACACACACCACGCTATTTATTCTCCCTCCAGGGGGGTCGAGGACCCCCAAGAGGGAGAATAGTTGTCTGTATGCCGGGTGTCGGGATTCTGGCGCTGGTATACTGAGCGCCGGGATCCCAACAGCCGGCAAACTGAATACCACCCGTTACTACTGTGTACAGAGCTGCAGAATATGGGCATCTCGGTGCTTGCACCTTCCATCACACGCTACCAGGGTCGGACTGGCCAACAGGGGTACCAGGGAAACTACCGGTAGGCCCCACTGCCTGAGGGCCCACTCCTTCCTCTCGGGATCAGGTTCCAGACTGTGCACCTGTATTATACATGGTAGATATGTTGCATTACACTGCACAAGACTATTGTGTATTTCAAGCCTCTGTGGCGGCTGGCCACACCCACTAAGTATGGGCCCCTATCACTGCATTCCCCCGGTGGGCCCTTTATACCTCAGTCCGACGCTGCACGCTACTGCACAAAGGGAAGGCCGAAACCAGCATTTACATATTATCATGCCTGCGTATCTAGCAAAGGGCATTAGGGCAGATAACATTTCGTCCACCTCTGTATCAGGCCATGTATGTTTGGGTGCTGACAGTTGGCTGGAAAACCTGACCACTATCTTCAGTGTCCTCAGTATGGTCCTGATTCAGTCGCACGTTATGCTGATATTCACACAGGTGGGCGATGTTTTAATGCTGTGCACGGCGCGTACCTCCTGACTGTTACTGCACTGAGACACAGAGTGAATGTGGACGCAGGAAGTGTGGATATTAGTGGGCATTCCTATGATGTAAGATGGAGGCGAGTCAGATCTGGGATTGTTGCTGACAACGGCTGTGTCTAAAGATGCTCATCTGCTCACACACGAGGCTGCAGTTCGTTCAGACATAGAAACTGCACCTGCCATAGCGCTGGTCCAAGTTCCAATGGTGTATCGAAAGACGCACAGAGAGATTTACAAACAATAACGTGGCATCTCAGTATTTGGTAAATCGCCTGTGGAAGTAGCAGAAGATGGAGCTGAGGCAAGAGCCACGTCTGCATCCAACTTAGGATGAGGCCCTATGTGGTGTGTGTTGGTTTTTTTTTTTTTTTTTTTTTTTTTTATATATTTACAATGATTGAAAATGATAGAAATGTATCTATAGGAGGACGTACTTTGTGATGGAATTATGGGGGGTAATTCAGACCTGGCCGTAGATGTGCTATATTTAGCACATCTACGATCGGTTTCACAGACATGCGGGGGGGGGGGACGTCCAGCACAGGGCTAGTCCACCCAACATGTCTGGCTCTGCCCCCCCCCCCCCCCGCAAGGGTGCAAATGCATCACATGATGGCGATGCTTTTGTACCTGACAAGTAGCTCCCTGCCAGCACAGCTCCTGTGCTGTACCAGGGAGCTACCCACCATGTAGTCGCGGCTGCGTGTGATGTCACACAGCTGCCGTGCCCCACCCAACGGTCTGGACTCGCCTCCATTGTCCAGGCTGTGCGCTGCAAATGGCATTCTAATGCCGTTGGCACGCCCCCTCCCGCCTCTCGACCGCCTTTGCCTGTCAATCAGGCAGAGGCGATGGCACCAATGAGATGCTGATAGCATCTCACTAGGCCTCCTGGGGTGCGCACGCGCAGTGCGCCCAAAAGTAATTCAGAATGTGATCGCTGCAGCGATCCAGTCTGAATTACCCCCTAAGAACTGTACTTCATTAGCAGCACCTGACTCAAGTTAATTTTTCATTTAAACAGTAAAGGAATACAGACTTCACATGTGGGCTATTTTATTGTGGCTATCAAACTTAAGGACTTGGCAAGGGACTGGGTTTTGTGTAAGACCTAAGAGTGTGTATACTAGTATCCCATGAATGTGTGCCTGCATATTCCTTATTTCAGTTTTTTGTTTTGGGCAAAATAGATTTGCTTAGTTCCTGTACTAAATAAAGCTGAAGTTTCTGGAAATATACATGAACTCTGTTCCCGTCTTATGCTGACGCTCTTTGTCTACCTCTCCCCAGGGCTCTGTCTGCAATGTATAGAATGCACAAACACCTCTTCATTCTGCAGCGGTCCAGTGGTGAATTGCACTGCAGGAAAAGTATGTGTGTCTGCACTTACACAAATGACACCTGCTGGTAAGTGTCTTCATAGATAACATTAGAATAATGTACAGTATTGGTGCGTTAATTCTAGATCCAAACCAAGTTTAATGAATAGAAGTATAAGTGATATGTGAGGACGTGACATGTGTGACCAAATACACTGAGAGGTGTAACAGTTTTTTTTTGTTTTTTTTTGTGTTTGCAGTCTTTTGTAAAGTAATACAGCTTCCCCTTTACCGAACTTGGTGATAGCCAAGGGCAAAGCTACAGTGAGTGCAGTTGGTGCCAGAGGTTTAGGGGGCCCAGGCTTAGGAGGCATGTCTCTTGAGATTCCCCTACTCTCAGGTATACCAACTTTCTGGAATTATCCACTACGCAATTGTGTTCAGCCTGTTGCCTGGCCTGAAAAAGGACTTGTCGGAACTCATATTGGTCGTGGTCGGTCTGTCTGTCTTGCTCAGTAAAACTCCACACTGGTATGATTCATCTCCCACACTCCTGTTCTAGCCTCACAGGCCATACTTGCCTACTCTCCCAGAAATTATAGGAGACTCACGATTACAGGGTGTAAGTCCCTCGGAATGACCTGTCAAAGATGGCCCTTCGGCGAGAGCTGCTCTGGCCCAGATTTGGCTGCTGTTGCTGCCATGACTTTCCTGTTCCTGTGCTGCTGAATTAATCCGCAGGATGCAGGCTTAAGGAGGCAGGGATCGCTCATAAGCAGCAGCACCCAGAGCCTGCCATTAGCTCACACTGGTGAGCGGCAGCAGCTCCTGGAGCTGGGACTTTGGCTGGGAGAGACAAGAGGCGGCAGCCTCTACCTGGTAGGTGGAGAGGGCTGAGTGCTGCAGAGGCATGAGGGCCCCCTGTCTTAAGTAACCTGGCCCCTGAAGGCTTAATCTGGCCCTGCTTGCGGTGTCTCCTTTCCGGGCTTCTCCCATATAGGAGACAATAAAAGTAGGTAAGTAGGGGGGAATATTGTGAACTGGAGCACTACACTCTGGTGTAATATGAACTGAACTAGGGAAATTGTGTGGAATAATGTGATCTTGGATACTACTAAACTGTAGACTGTACATTTAATTAGGGAACTACAATGGTTCCTAAAATGAACTAGGGTACTACCTGGGCAATAAAATGTACTGGGGAAACTGCTATGAGCATAAAAATAACTAAGGCACTACTATGGGGGCATAAAATTAACAACCTCTTCAGAGAGAGGTGTCTCTCTAGAATCATTGGGACATGGGCCCCTTCAAAATGTTGCAATATGGCTTACAAAGTTATGGCTATACCCCTGGTGGTAGCTTTTTCTCTATCATTCCTTCTCTGCAATGTTGGTTGAGAGAGTTTTTAGACCAGTGGTTTCCAAACTTAGTCCTCAAGGACCCCCAACAGTTCATGTTTTCCAGATCTCCTCACAGAATTACAAGTGAAATAATTACATCCCCCTGTGAATATTTTAAAATGTCAGTGAGTAATGAATACACATGTGCACCTGCTAGGTGACTTGGAAACGTGAACTGTTGAACGTCCTTGAGGACTGAGGGGCAGATGTATTAACCTGGAGAGGGCATAAGGAAGTGGTAAACCAGTGATATGTGCAAGGTGATAAATGCACCAGCCAATCAGCTCCTAGCTGGTAATTTACATATTGGAGCTGATTGGCTGGTTCGTTTATCACCTTGCACATATCACTGGTTTATCACTTCCTTATGCCTTCTCCAGGTTAATACATCTGCCCCACAGTTTGGGAACAACTTTTGTTGTGGAGGGTATATTTTTGTTTACTAACCTGTTTTGTTCTAAAATGCAGCCCGGTGGTCTCTCCTTTGGATAGAGATTGTGCTGGCAGTTACTGTCTAATTTCACTACACCTCCCAGCATACTACTTTTTGATTTCCTGTTTTGCTGGCCCTGGGAAAGAACTTGCCATTAGTCATGTTTTATTGTGGCTTTAAAAGAAAACAGGGCTGGGGAAGTGGTGTCAGTCTTTCCAAATCCTGTGCTGCTGGAAGCTCCTGGAAACTGTGTATGTGTTTGGCAGCACAAGAGAAGTGAGAGGCAGCAGGAGCTGGTTATGCTAGCATAGCCTAGGCAGCAGGTATTTTGTAGGCACTGGAAAGTCTGCTGAGGTATCCCTGTAAGCTGCAGATTATAGGACATAGGGGTCTATTCACGAAGCAATGAAAAGAGTGGACAAGTGAGCCTGTGGAGAAGTTGCCCAGCTGCTCCATACAATTGTGTAGTATGCAAATTATAAATGTTACTTCAATGCTGATTGGTTGCCATGGGCAACTTCTCCACTGGCTCACTTCTCCACCCTTTTCACTGCTTCATGAATAGACCCCATAGTTGCTGGGACCCTGCCATGTTGGTGAAGCACAGTGGCCTAGCGGCCAGGACTCTGAAGAGTCTTCTAGAGTTGCTACCTGGGATCTGGGTAGGAAATGTATTAAACTGGTGTAGCTGCCTCTGAGTTTTGGGGACTCTGCTAGGACTTTTGTGAGATTGGTGTTCAATCCAATAATTATGATAAGTTGTTAAAAGCCCTTGATAATGTGATGTTACCTAGGAACAGGGGTGTATTAAAAGAGGAGGGGGCCCGTGTGCAGTCTCCATCCAGGCCAATTCCTCACTAGCCGACAGCATAATCGCGGTTCCAGTATATGGATTCTTATTACTAGGTGGTGAGCTAGTAATTCTATTTACCCAGTGAGTTTACCTACTGTGCAACATGCCAGGAAAAGGGATGCCATGTCATTTTACTGGTGATTTGAGCAGCACTGCTTCCTCAGGACTCTGGAGAATTAAGTATTGCAAAAATGGGTGCAGGGTGTGTGGTGTGGGCCCATGTGCACTGCGCACCTTCTACCCATTATAAATATGCCACATCCTAGGAGGTTTTTATTGGTGGTTACAGTACATTATCTTCCAATGAATGTCTGAATATAAAGGGGGGTACACACCGAGCGATGTTCACTTAATTTCTAAGCAATCTGACCAGATTGCTTAGAAATTAAGCACACATCGCTCCGTGTGTAGGGGTGTCGGCGTCAGCGATTTATGGCGCCGCGCGTCTCTATCACCGGCTATAGATTTGGCATGCATGCCAAATCTAGTATATCGCTTATTTCTCTGGATGAAATGAGTGGTCCTACCGTCATCCCCCTCGTTCAGCACACATTGCGCTGTACTGAGCAGGGGGAGAGATGTGTGCTGAGCGGTCTGTGATAGATCACTCAGCACACATCTCTGGGAGAAATATCCTGTGTACCCCCCTTTAGACACTTTCTCCTTATCTGTGTTAGTGCTGAATTTAAGGGGGGGTCTGAGAATAAAGGTGGGCTTTACATCCTAAATGTAGAGCCTGATATGCGATCAGGCAAAATTTGAGTGTTACAGCATGTTGTACCTGCTCAATTCAAGGTTGTCTGTTGACCAGGGCCGTAACTAGATGTGTGCAAATGGTGCCTTACCCACAGCGCACATGCACTGAAGAAGCACCATCGGCAGCACCCCCCTTTCCTCCCCCCGCACGGCCGCAGCCACTGTCAGCAGTGATTGCAAAATAAGCGCTATAGCACATCTTTACGCGCAACAGGCAGTGAAAATGAGCGGGTCCCGCAGGACACGCTGTCTCTCACTGCCCTGTGCGTCTCAGCCAATACAGTTCCTCATTGCCGGGTTCCTCCTCCAATTGCCGCCGACAGCGTCTCCTCCATCCAGAAGCAGACTCGCAACCTCCCGCCCATCACACCGAGCCAGGCAAGACCGTCTCCAGTGCTTCGTCCCCTGCCACCTGAGATTGGCACCCGGGGGACAGGCTGAGGCCAGCTCAGGTGAGCAGGACAGCGGCACGTAGCATATACCACTCATGAAGTCAGCATATGAGGGGTGAAAGGATGCAGGGTAGAGGACTCTGTTACCGTGTCAGGTCAGGCCATACTTGCCTACCTGACCCTCTCCATGAGGGAGAGAATGCTGTTCCTGGACTTTCCTGGTAATGTATGATTGCCATCACCTGTGGTGAAACGCCTTTCTTTTCAATTAACTAGCTCACCACAAGTGATAGCAATCATACATTACCAGGAAAGTCCAGGAACAGAGCATTTTCTCCCTCATGGAGAGGGTCAGGTGAAGGAGTGATGAGGAGGGGCAGGAGCAGGATACATGAAAGCAAGGGGCCCTACACACTCGGCGATGCGCCGCCGAGGTGCCCGACGGCCGACGAGCAACCCGGCGGCGGGGGGGCAGTGAAGTTTCTTCACTCCCCCCGTCACCCGGCTGCATTGAAGTGCAGGCAAATATGGACGAGATCGTCCATATTGGCCTGCATGCACAGCCGACGGTAGATCAGCGATGAACGAGCGCGGGGCCGCGCATCGTTCATCGCTGGAGTCTCCACACTGAAAGATATGAACGAGTTCTCGTTCAATTATGAACGAGATCGTTCATATCTTTCAAAATATCGCCAAGTGTGTAGGGCCTATAAGTTATAACAGGGACTTATGGAGCTGTTATAGTGAAACCTGGGATTGCAGGGACAGGTGAGGCTATGATGGTGACACAAAAGCAACCTCAAACTTAGAAAGCGCTAAGCTCTTGTGTGTGTCAGCTGTGCAGCTCCTTAAAAATACACCTCCTCTCATTTGTGCACTGCTGCTTTCAATAGTGGGTTTGTTGAGTCCCAATAATTTAAATATAAATCAAGGAAAGAAGTTGAAAGCGCTGTCCACAATAAAAGTTTTTTATTTGATTAAAAATTATAAAATCACTATTCACATATATCCTTATCAATACTGATCTAAAGGTTTAGACATTAAAACATATTACAGACCATAGCTGTTTTCAGTGGTACCTATTAGTGAAACAGTTTAAACACAGTGGGTAACTTGCATTAAATTGACACACTCTGCATCCAATTAAACAATTGTGTTAGATGTCACACACTAATCCCCTCAGTGTTTATTCCTTTTTGATGGTTCACTCCTTTGGGCAGCCTCCTATAAACATAATTGGAAGGGTTAAATGCCGACAGTCCCAGACATATCCGGAGAGATATGTTCACCACAAATCTGAATTAAATATATATCCTCCCGCTGGGACAATAATACATCCAAAGCCACAGATTGAGAGCACGCAATGTCAAATTTAAGGAGATAAAGTAGCTACTTTTCTTGGTACAATCCCTTAATTGGCGGCTATTGATACTGAATAAATTGCCGTTCTGACGGGCGTCCCCGTCTGGTGATAAAGTTACTTATATACAGTAGGACTCCTATTTAATAAGCATGCTCCACAGTTCATTCGTGAGTTCTTATTCAATAAATGGAGGCCGCATGCACGGCTGATCTCACCCCTGTTCTTATCGGCTACTGCTCCCGCCGGGCGTCCGTGGATGTCTTAGGCAGCATCTGGCTGCTTCTCCTGCACAGAGATTCTCGCGGACCGCCTCTCCCAAAACAGTACCACAGAAAACTTGCAGTGGTGTGGTCTGTCGGGCTGGTTCGCTCCGGCGGTATCTGTCAGCGGCTGCGCGCTGCCTGCACAGCTCCCGAGATTTTGCCAGGTGTCTTGCCGACAGGGGGGAGATCAAGACTGTTTTCACAATAAGGTCCACATACACAAGGGACACTCTTGACGCGTTTCTCAGCCGTATGTCTATGGCTGTTTCCTCAGAAGAATGTGCTCCCTTTCCTATTCACTGCTTTTATCCTCAGTGAGATCTCAATCAGTATCTTAATAGGGTCCTTCTGTTCATTAACCCTTTTGCTTTCAGGATCCATTCATATACCTGTAGTTGCTAACAGCAACCTTATAATTATTGATCCTAGAAACCTACACAGTATTGAAACATCTCTAATAACAACCTATATAGGAACTGTTTTGTCACACAGCCGACACACACTATAAGACATCCTCTAAATCACAAATAAATTATATAAAATAAACCATGTCACTTATAATAGATGTTTACTGCTTAGATCAGCCATCCAATAATTTATATCTATTAATAATCCATATTGTCATGAACAGGCTATATACATTTAGCATCAAATTTCTACAATATATAGAGTTAAGAATGAAAGACAGACTATGAATCATATATAATTAAAAAATATATATTGTGGAAATTTTTTTTTTTTTTTTTTACATACCCCTATTTCCCACAATATAAGTTTAAAACGTAGGGAAATACCCATACTATGCATTTTACATGGACAAACACGTTATGGTAATTTATCAAGGACCCAGTTAATAATTATGGGTTCATTATAGACTAGAGACCCAGGTTCACATTACACCCATATTTAACATAGGGAATTGATCAATTAGTAATAAATCCTAAACCAAATATCCACGTACCAATGTTATTAATATTAATAATAACCTCAATATTTAATATTAAATAAAAAATACTATAAAGGAACTGAAAAAGAGAGAGACTAAAAAATGAGACTACAAAGGCAGGAATCCATGGGGTGTCTCTCTGTAATTAATCATATCAACCACATCCTTTGTAGAAAAATTGGAACCCTAATGGCTCATCACCTTAATCCCCTTTCAAACAGAGTGGGCAACTCAATAACGTAGATTGAATAGTATATATACACACATAGTATAATATATGTGAATATATAGAGAATACCAACAAGTACACCTTTAACTACACATTATTCAGTTCAATTGTATCATTAAGACCACATGGTACCAACGTCCCTAACTTGAAAATCCAAAAGGCTTCTTTCTTGCATAGCTCCCGATATCTATCCCCTCCCCGTGTTGTGGCTTTAATCTGTTCTATCGCCTTCACTTTTAAGTCCCTTAGGCTACTTTTCTCACAGTTCAAGATATGTCTTGTCAGACTATGTGTTTTAGAGTTATTTAATACCCCTCGTCTATGTTCCAAAAATCTGACATTTAGGCTACGTATCGTTCGGCCCACATATTGGATTCCACATCCACATGTCAGAACATAGATTATATATGAGGACTGACAGTTCATAAACTCCTCTATTGGATATGAATTGCCATCTGAATATGAGATGGTCTCAGTGCTTCTATGCTCTGCATGTGGACATGTTAAACATCCATTCCGGCCACATTTAAAGAACCCTTTCGGCTTCGGTGGTAACCAGCTCAGTGCCTCGTTTGAACTACGTATAACTTCCGATCTCTTTTTCCGTAGCATACTAGGTGCCAATTTCTGTTTCAAGTTCATGGATTTCCTGAATATTACCTTCCTTTTTTCCTCCAATAGGGGGGCCAGGAATTTATCATGTTTTAACAATGACATATTATTTTCAACAATATGTTTAATCTGTTGTGCCGCTGAATTATATTGGGTTATAAAGGACAGGGAACCCTTGCTTGTATTTTCTACATTTTTCTTACATTCTTTATTCTTCAAAAGCATAGACCTATCTATTTTCTCCACCTCCTTCAATGCTCTTTGTAACAGGCCATCTGGATATCCTTGTTCCACAAAGGAATTATACATAGACAAAGATTGTCTTGCATAGTCCTCCTTCCTGGAACAGTTTCTCTTCAACCGAAGAAACTGTCCCTTCGGGATATTTTCCTTCCATTTCTTATGGTGACAACTTTGGAAGTTAAGATACTTATTACAATCTACAGTTTTAGTGTAGGTAGATGTACAAATCCCGCCATCCACAATCCTGACTGAAATATCTAAAAAATTAATAATATTATCACTAAAAGTGCTTGTGAATTTCAAACCATAATCATTAATATTAAGGTGCTCCACAAAACTCGTGATGGAGTCAAAATCTCCATTCCAAACAAAAAACAAATCATCTATGTATCGACCGTAGAGGACCAGGTTCGCCCCGAAGTCACCACCCCAGATGAGGTCATCCTCCAGTCGCCCCATATATAGGTTGGCGAAACTCGGAGCGAACCTGGTCCCCATAGCGGTCCCGTGAGTCTGTAAATAATATTGTGTGTCGAACAAAAAATAATTGTGAGTAAGAACATAATCAATTGCCTGCAAAATAAATTGTCGCGATATATCTGACCGTGATGTGTCCTGTTTTAAATAATAATCAACAGCAGCCAATCTTGTGGAGTGCGGGATATTTGTGTACAATGCCTCAACATCACATGTGAGGAGTTTGTATGTACTCTTCCATTCTACCTTAGCCAGCTTTTGTAAAAAATGTGTAGTGTCCCTGATGTGGGATTCCAAGGATATCACATGTTCCTGTAACTGAGCATCCACATAGGCCGACAGATTTGAGGTCATTGAATTTATCCCCGAAATAATCGGGCGTCCTGGGGGGTGCTCAAGGCACTTGTGCACTTTCGGTAGATGGTAATAAATAGGTGTTACTGGATAACGGTTGAATAAAAATTGCCACTCCTCCTTAGATATCACCTGTTGTTCAAGTGCCTTATCCAACAAGTTCTTTAATTCTATTTGAAATTCCACTGTAGGATTATTGTGAAGTTTCCTATAGAATTTGACATCATTCAGCTGTCTCCAGGCTTCCTCTAAATCAGGCCTGGCCAACCTGTGGCTCTCCAGATGTTGTGAAACTACACATCCCAGCATGCCTTGCCACAGTTTTAGCATTCTCTAATAACAAATCTGTGGCAAAGCATGATGGGACTTGTAGTTTTACAACAGCTGGAGAGCCACAGGTTGGCCAGGCCTGCTCTAAATAATCTTTCGTATTCTGTATCACGATTCCCCCCCCCCCCTTATCGGCCTGTTTGATAATTATGTCCCTGTCCCCCATTAGTTTTTTCAATGCCGGTCTTTCTTTTTTTGACAGATTATCCCTGCTTTTAAATGAACCCGGATTTATACATAGGTTTTTAAATTCCTCTATTGTGGATGTATAAAAACTCTCCACAAATGGACCTTGATATTGTAGGGGATAAAAGTTAGATGGATTCCTGAAAAGCCTATTTGGTACTCCCTTAACATCATATATTTTTTCTGTTTGTAATTCATCGTTCTCTAAAAGCAAGGTCTCTAAAATTTCTAATGGCACCTGATCATTCTTATCTAGAGTAATAGGAGTCCCCTCAATTCCCTTCTTCTGAAGATCCTTGATGGCAAAATACCTTTTTCTACTGAGTGTTCTCACAAATTTGTTGAGATCCACAAAAAGATCGAACAAGTTAGGCTTCATAACTGGAGCAAAACTCAGTCCTTTATTCAATAATGATGTTTCTTCAGAAGAAAGGGATCTGGAGGACAAATTAAATATACCCTTTGGTCCTACTTCCATCGGGTATTTTTGCTTGGATTTTTGACATTGTCTTCCCCCTCTTTCTGTATCTCTGTCTCTTTTTTTGTGGTTTCTGTTCCACTGTCCTACATCGTCCTCCCCTCTTGTCACTGAGAGGGGTGTTTGACCTGGGGATTTCTGATGATTCGTCGCCCTGTTTCTCCCTAAAAAATGACGCTGTCTGGTTTCATTAGACCATTGATCTCGTGATTCCTGTGTCCCAAAATTTCTCAACCTTTCAAACCTATTGGTATGTTCATAGTCCCCCCATGAGGATTTTCTATATCTCATGGTGTTCCTATGGTCTCTTATGGGTGTAAATTGTCTCCTTTGTCCTCTCTGATAATAATCCAATCCCTTCTTGGTTTCATTATATCTCTGATTTCTTTGTCTGGATGGGGTTCTGAAATTCCTTCTATCGGATGGAGAACCCTGTCTCTTATTATATGTCCGTACTCTGTCCCTCTCATAGTCTGTCCTATCTCTGTTCAATTTCTCATCTTTTTTAAGTATTAGACTTTTCTCAAAGTCCTCAATTCTCCTATTAATTTTTAAATCTCTATCCTCATAGCCTGTCTGTTTTTCAAAATTCTTTAGATCATTTGTTATTTTCTCTATCTCCCCCTGAATCTCTGTTACTTTCTCCATTCGATATTTAATTAGTAACCTCATCAAAGATTTAGAACAATCATCCAATGTTTTATTCCATAAATGTAAAAAGCCTGCATCATTTTGAAAGGAGGAATTTTTAAAGATTCTTAGACCTCTAGGGATCAGGTCCCTATCCAAATATTTCTGCAGGGTTATCTGATCCCACCAGTGTCCAGTTTCTGCTAAGCAGAGTGATTCCATTTTATTAAATAATTTATGCATATCATTGCTTTCATTACTTTCATCTGTAGTAAAATCTTCTTCACCATTAGTTGATAAACTACTAACATAATTATTCCTCCTTTCAAGTCTCTCAGCAGTACATCTTAAACCTGGCATGATGTCTTGCAAAGCTGCTTTCAATCAATAAACCAAAAAAGCAACCTCAAACTTAGAAAGCGCTAAGCTCTTGTGTGTGTCAGCTGTGCAGCTCCTTAAAAATACACCTCCTCTCAATTGTGCACTGCTGCTTTCAATAGTGGGTTTGTTGAGTCCCAATAATTTAAATATAAATCAAGGAAAGAAGTTGAAAGCGCTGTCCACAATAAAAGAGTTTTTTATTTGATTAAAAATTATAAAATCACTATTCACATATATCCTTATCAATACTGATCTAAAGGTTTAGACATTAAAACATATTACAGACCATAGCTGTTTTCAGTGGTACCTATTAGTGAAACAGTTTAAACACAGTGGGTAACTTGCATTAAATTGACACACTCTGCATCCAATTAAACAATTGTGTTAGATGTCACACACTAATCCCCTCAGTGTTTATTCCTTTTTGATGGTTCACTCCTTTGGGCAGCCTCCTATAAACGTAATTGGAAGGGTTAAATGCCGACAGTCCCAGACATATCCGGAGAGATATGTTCACCACAAATCTGAATTAAATATATATCCTCCCGCTGGGACAATAATACATCCAAAGCCACAGATTGAGAGCACGCAATGTCAAATTTAAGGAGATAAAGTAGCTACTTTTCTTGGTACAATCCCTTAATTGGCAGCTATTGATACTGAATAAATTGCCGTTCTGACGGGCGTCCCCGTCTGGTGATAAAGTTACTTATATACAGTAGGACTCCTATTTAATAAGCATGCTCCACAGTTCATTCGTGAGTTCTTATTCAATAAATGGAGGCCGCATGCACGGCTGATCTCACCCCTGTTCTTATCGGCTACTGCTCCCGCCGGGCGTCCGTGGATGTCTTAGGCAGCATCTGGCTGCTTCTCCTGCACCGAGACTCTCGCGGACCGCCTCTCCCAAAACAGTACCACAGAAAACTTGCAGTGGTGTGGTCTGTCGGGCTGGTTCGCTCCGGCGGTATCTGTCAGCGGCTGCGCGCTGCCTGCACAGCTCCCGAGATTTTGCCAGGTGTCTTGCCGACAGGGGGGAGATCAAGACTGTTTTCACAATAAGGTCCACATACACAAGGGACACTCTTGACGCGTTTCTCAGCCGTATGTCTATGGCTGTTTCCTCAGAAGAATGTGCTCCCTTTCCTATTCACTGCTTTTATCCTCAGTTTCGCCAACCTATATATGGGGCGACTGGAGGATGACCTCATCTGGGGTGGTGACTTCGGGGCGAACCTGGTCCTCTACGGTCGATACATAGATGATTTGTTTTTTGTTTGGAATGGAGATTTTGACTCCATCACGAGTTTTGTGGAGCACCTTAATATTAATGATTATGGTTTGAAATTCACAAGCACTTTTAGTGATAATATTATTAATTTTTTAGATATTTCAGTCAGGATTGTGGATGGCGGGATTTGTACATCTACCTACACTAAAACTGTAGATTGTAATAAGTATCTTAACTTCCAAAGTTGTCACCATAAGAAATGGAAGGAAAATATCCCGAAGGGACAGTTTCTTCGGTTGAAGAGAAACTGTTCCAGGAAGGAGGACTATGCAAGACAATCTTTGTCTATGTATAATTCCTTTGTGGAACAAGGATATCCAGATGGCCTGTTACAAAGAGCATTGAAGGAGGTGGAGAAAATAGATAGGTCTATGCTTTTGAAGAATAAAGAATGTAAGAAAAATGTAGAAAATACAAGCAAGGGTTCCCTGTCCTTTATAACCCAATATAATTCAGCGGCACAACAGATTAAACATATTGTTGAAAATAATATGTCATTGTTAAAACATGATAAATTCCTGGCCCCCCTATTGGAGGAAAAAAGGAAGGTAATATTCAGGAAATCCATGAACTTGAAACAGAAATTGGCACCTAGTATGCTACGGAAAAAGAGATCGGAAGTTATACGTAGTTCAAACGAGGCACTGAGCTGGTTACCACCGAAGCCGAAAGGGTTCTTTAAATGTGGCCGGAATGGATGTTTAACATGTCCACATGCAGAGCATAGAAGCACTGAGACCATCTCATATTCAGATGGCAATTCATATCCAATAGAGGAGTTTATGAACTGTCAGTCCTCATATATAATCTATGTTCTGACATGTGGATGTGGAATCCAATATGTGGGCCGAACGATACGTAGCCTAAATGTCAGATTTTTGGAACATAGACGAGGGGTATTAAATAACTCTAAAACACATAGTCTGACAAGACATATCTTGAACTGTGAGAAAAGTAGCCTAAGGGACTTAAAAGTGAAGGCGATAGAACAGATTAAAGCCACAACACGGGGAGGGGATAGATATCGGGAGCTATGCAAGAAAGAAGCCTTTTGGATTTTCAAGTTAGGGACGTTGGTACCATGTGGTCTTAATGATACAATTGAACTGAATAATGTGTAGTTAAAGGTGTACTTGTTGGTATTCTCTATATATTCACATATATTATACTATGTGTGTATATATACTATTCAATCTACGTTATTGAGTTGCCCACTCTGTTTGAAAGGGGATTAAGGTGATGAGCCATTAGGGTTCCAATTTTTCTACAAAGGATGTGGTTGATATGATTAATTACAGAGAGACACCCCATGGATTCCTGCCTTTGTAGTCTCATTTTTTAGTCTCTCTCTTTTTCAGTTCCTTTATAGTATTTTTTATTTAATATTAAATATTGAGGTTATTATTAATATTAATAACATTGGTACGTGGATATTTGGTTTAGGATTTATTACTAATTGATCAATTCCCTATGTTAAATATGGGTGTAATGTGAACCTGGGTCTCTAGTCTATAATGAACCCATAATTATTAACTGGGTCCTTGATAAATTACCATAACGTGTTTGTCCATGTAAAATGCATAGTATGGGTATTTCCCTACGTTTTAAACTTATATTGTGGGAAATAGGGGTATGTAAAAAAAAAAAAAAAAAATTTCCACAATATATATTTTTTAATTATATATGATTCATAGTCTGTCTTTCATTCTTAACTCTATATATTGTAGAAATTTGATGCTAAATGTATATAGCCTGTTCATGACAATATGGATTATTAATAGATATAAATTATTGGATGGCTGATCTAAGCAGTAAACATCTATTATAAGTGAAATGGTTTATTTTATATAATTTATTTGTGATTTAGAGGATGTCTTATAGTGTGTGTCGGCTGTGTGACAAAACAGTTCCTATATAGGTTGTTATTAGAGATGTTTCAATACTGTGTAGGTTTCTAGGATCAATAATTATAAGGTTGCTGTTAGCAACTACAGGTATATGAATGGATCCTGAAAGCAAAAGGGTTAATGAACAGAAGGACCCTATTAAGATACTGATTGAGATCTCACTGAGGATAAAAGCAGTGAATAGGAAAGGGAGCACATTCTTCTGAGGAAACAGCCATAGACATACGGCTGAGAAACGCGTCAAGAGTGTCCCTTGTGTATGTGGACCTTATTGTGAAAACAGTCTTGATCTCCCCCCTGTCGGCAAGACACCTGGCAAAATCTCGGGAGCTGTGCAGGCAGCGCGCAGCCGCTGACAGATACCGCCGGAGCGAACCAGCCCGACAGACCACACCACTGCAAGTTTTCTGTGGTACTGTTTTGGGAGAGGCGGTCCGCGAGAATCTCTGTGCAGGAGAAGCAGCCAGATGCTGCCTAAGACATCCACGGACGCCCGGCGGGAGCAGTAGCCGATAAGAACAGGGGTGAGATCAGCCGTGCATGCGGCCTCCATTTATTGAATAAGAACTCACGAATGAACTGTGGAGCATGCTTATTAAATAGGAGTCCTACTGTATATAAGTAACTTTATCACCAGACGGGGACGCCCGTCAGAACGGCAATTTATTCAGTATCAATAGCCGCCAATTAAGGGATTGTACCAAGAAAAGTAGCTACTTTATCTCCTTAAATTTGACATTGCGTGCTCTCAATCTGTGGCTTTGGATGTATTATTGTCCCAGCGGGAGGATATATATTTAATTCAGATTTGTGGTGAACATATCTCTCCGGATATGTCTGGGACTGTCGGCATTTAACCCTTCCAATTACGTTTATAGGAGGCTGCCCAAAGGAGTGAACCATCAAAAAGGAATAAACACTGAGGGGATTAGTGTGTGACATCTAACACAATTGTTTAATTGGATGCAGAGTGTGTCAATTTAATGCAAGTTACCCACTGTGTTTAAACTGTTTCACTAATAGGTACCACTGAAAACAGCTATGGTCTGTAATATGTTTTAATGTCTAAACCTTTAGATCAGTATTGATAAGGATATATGTGAATAGTGATTTTATAATTTTTAATCAAATAAAAAACTCTTTTTTTATTGTGGACAGCGCTTTCAACTTCTTTCTATGATGGTGACACCACTGACTCCACCCATAATATGTGATGGGACCCCCACAGTGCCCATAACACCCTCCATACCAACACACTGCTCATTATACACCCTTCATGCCCACACTGCCCAGCATATGTATACCCCCCACAGTGCCTATAATACCCTCCATACCCAGATGGTACACCCCCCACAGTGCCCATAACACCCTCCAAACGCACACAGTGCTCATTATACACACTTCATGCCCACAGTGCCAATAACACCACCCCAACTGCTATCCACCCTTACCCCCCTCCCTACCCCTATCACTGTCCCCAGTATTGCCCAAACTTTTCTACCCTTGCCCCCTCCATACCCCCAGCACTGCCCCCAGTACTGCCTGCCCATAACCCCCTTCTTGCCTGCCCTCACCCCCCATAATGTGATGGGACCCAGAAAAAGTGAGGGGTCACTTGGACCCATGATTTTTTTTGCTGCACAAGATTACTGTCAGTACTCCCTGTTCAGCGCTGCCGCCTGTCTCCCACCGGAGCCGCCGCTTCTGAAGGGTCTCTGAACGCAGCGTTCACCGCCGTCTCACTGCCACGATCTTAGGTCTTCGAGTCCCATCGCCGCCTCTGCAGGGGACTCGGGAGCGCTGCCGCAGCCGCCAGCTCCCGGGTCTCTGCCTCCTCTGCCATTTACAGCCTGCCATGGCTGTCTGGTCACAGGTGAGGGGGAGTATATATCTATCCCTCCCTCCCATTAAAGGGGGACTGCCTGCCATAATGTGTAAAAAGAGGGACTGCCTGCCGTGCTGTGTAAAAGGGAGCTCTGTAGCCGCGCCCCTATATTTTTGATGCGCACCTGCAGAGTGCACTGGCCCTTATTTTTATGTATGTGGGGGCGGGCACGCCAATGTTTCTTGGACACGGCGCTAAAATGTCTAGTTATGGCACTGCTGTCTACCATCTGTAATACTCCGCAAAACAGTGTACAGACGTTGTGCATTATTTGACCACCTTACCATGTTGTGATATCTGCTTCCCAGGTTCAGGGCCTTCAATTTGTCAGACGAGGTAAATAGTGTTGTCCAGACACAAAATTATCGCATTGGTTTTCCAACTAAAGTCTTGATTTTATTAAAGTTATCTCCACCTCAGATTTAGTCAAAAAGTGGTTACTGTCTTCCCATTAATGCATAGGGTACACTTGAGAACACTTAGCAATAAGTTACACATGGATCTACAGAAACCATTTATATTACTAGAATTATGCAACTGGAATTTGTCCTCTGATGAAAACGTGAACCATTACCTGAGTTTACCAAGCTCAGAACTACCTCCCCCCCCCCCCCCCAAACCCCCCCCGGCATATTTTTATATATTTTAATGATACACATGAATTGTTAAACCCTAAATATTCAGGCTACAATATATAGCAAACATTGCACAATACTGTAATCATTGTTAAATGCAGTACCTAAAGTGGTCCTTCAGAGGTGGTGGAACTCACCCCCCACCCCACGGCGCCCATGTAACAAAGGTATTGCGTGCGCCGCAAAAAAATGGGCGTGGTCTCAAAGAAAGGGGCATGGTCACAGAATAGTAATAATGCCCACAGTGGTAGCACCCCGTAATACACATAATGCCCACCGCAGTAGCGCTTCTTATACAATGCCCACAGTAGTAGTGCTCCTTATGCAATGTCCACTGTACTGGTAGTGCCCACAGTGGTAGTGTCCCTTATATAGACCCCATAGTAGTGGTGCCCCTTATTTAATGCCCGCAATAGTAGTGCCCCTTATGTCCCCAGGAGTGATGCCCCTTATGAAGTGCCCCCTTTACAATGCCCTCATTAGAAGGGCCCCCAGTAGTAATGTCCTTAATGGTAATGCCCCAGTGTAGTATTGCCCCCAGTAGTAATGTTGCCTATACTAATGCCCCCAGTCATTTAGCTCCCTGTAGTTTAGCCCTAGTAGTTATGCCCCCAGTGGTAATGCCCCTGCAGTTATGACCCCAGTGGTTTACCCCCCCCTTTAGTTTAGCCTCCCAGTGGTATTGGCCCCCAGTAGTTTAGCCCCAGTAGTTTGCCTGCTTGTAGTTTAGCCACCAGCAATAATGCCCCCCTGTAGCATGCCCCCAGTAATGTCACCCAGTAGTAATGCCCCGAGTAGTAATGTCCCCTATAGATGCCCCCCGTAGATGCGCCGCTACACTAAGGAAGGAAACTGTGACAATACTTACCGAGTCCCGCTCCTGCTTCCAGACCGCTGCAGTCCTGTCTCGCCGCCCGCTCCTCGGCACTGAGAGAGACGTCATGAGGTGAGTCGGGGGAGGTGGAACTGCGTTCCGTCTCCAAGTGGAACTGACGGAACGCAGTTCCGCCCCATTCCGGCTCACTTTAACCCCTGGTTAAATGAAAGCTTATCTAGCGAAACATTCATAAATGCACAGATAACACCATGAATATGTAAACATATTTTCCACTAAACACTGTGTTCCTAATTAGGCCAAGTTATTAAGTTCAGTTGGGATCTTTACAGGTGATGTATTTCCTGTAATCTTTAGGAATATTACATAAATGCAACTAATACCCCGTTCACACTGCCAGAAAATCCTGGGATATTACCAGGGCAAGCGCTGATGACCCGGGTCATCTCTCATTGTGAACGGGTGTCTCTGCATCTTTTCGTGTCTATTGACCCGGGATTTGTATCTCTGTCTTTTGAACTGTAATTTCCATGTATTACACGGATAGCCGCCAGTGTGAACGGCGTGACCTGGCTTTTTCTATCAGTGTGTGGAAAAAATTTGCTGATTGCAGCATTAAAAGGACGTCGGATGTCACATGATCTAATGCCTCAGAGTCGAGAGTAGACATCTCAGCCATAAATTGCACCCTTCACCTCCGGAAATGACATTGTATCAGGTAGCACAGTGTTAGCAACTGCACCAAGCTCTGAGTTGCTGTATGAAACAAAAAACAGGCACTCCGGGCTACAAAGTTGTCTCATCGGCAATGATTACAGCAATGCAGTGTGCAGTTCCCATCCACCTATTAGTGTTAAAACAAAAAAAAGTCCACTTTAAATGGCATCATCTTTACCAGACAATCAAAGCTGTTCTTTTCATGCATCACACTTGTTGCCAGGGCAGACCAGTGTTTAGTGTGAATGGTCACGACCTGGGAAATTTCCGGGTCGTTGGTGCAGTGTGAACGGGGTGTAATGAGTTTAGATCTGTGATCATTTCAAAAACCCGTGATTTTTGCTGGGGCGGCAATGAGAACATGGTATAAGTCTTTACAAATGGTTTCATGGAATTATTTGATCGTGCAGTAACTGTTTGGATTCCTTTTACAATAAATAAAAGTATCTTTTTGCTGTACTCTTGGCTGATATTTTGTAATGTACTTTAAGGAACTAGCAACTAAGTATCTTTTTAGCCTGTATTCCAGCAGAATTCTATCTCCGGCAATTACTATTCCTGTAACCTGTTTTTCGGTCTATCCTCTTTCGGTATCCAGTGTCTAGGGCGACCACTATTGGTCAACATGCATTAGGTCGATATGGACACTAGGTCGACATGAGTTATTTTTTTTTTTTTTTTAACGTTTTCATACTTTACGATCCACGTGGACTACGATTGGGAATGTTAAACACGGTGCACTAATTGGGGTTCCGGTCACGCTACGAAGAAAGACACAACACCCCCCCAAACCCTCATGTCGACCTTGTACATGTTGACCTAATGCTTGTGTCAACCTATTTCAGGTGTCAACTTAGTCACTGTTGACCTAAGTGTGGTTGAATCTATGATCCACACCCCTTCTTTCTGTGTAGGAAACAGATATCAAACAGCAGAGAGTGCTTAATTGAGCTGTCTTAGCTGAACCTGCAGATGATATGTTGCTGATATCTGCTTACAAACTGGCTGAGCCTTTCTCCTGCCTGACAGTGGGCAGCCTCAATAGCCGTTCTCTGGTATAGGTTTAGCAATAGTAATGGCACCTTTATATCATGTAGGGCCTCAACCGTTATGTAGTTAACCTTTGAATAGAATGAGCTCCCGCAATACAGTGGGCTGTAGTATACACTGTTCTGTTGTGGCTAGCCTGCACCTTATGAAGCCAGTCTCTTTAACCAACTGTGGCTTCCAGCTGGAGTGTAGTATAAGCTTGCAATACTAAGGCAGTACAGATGGGATGTAGTTGCCATCCCGGCGGTCAGCATGCCGAGATCCCGACCACCAGAATGCCATAAAGTGGGCCCAGGGCTATTTCCACTCCACTCGTGGGTGTCCACGACATCCATAGAGTGGGAATACAACCTGTGGCGCTTGCCCCCCTGTCGGCATTCTGGTGGCTGGGATCCCGGCATCGGTATGCTGACTGCTTGGATCCCGCCCACTGGTAACCCCATACCAAATGCATACAGTCACCTTCTGATGGTCCCCAAAGCTGGTAGTGCATGTTACTGAAGGTTCTTCTTGGGGGCTGGATGCTCCCTTAAGTGGATCGGTCTCTTGAAATGTCACTCACCCATTGTCTTATAGGGGTAATGGACCACCTCCCAGCCTGCTTCTGGTGGGAAAAAGGTCTGCCTCCATCCTCGCAGCACCTGCCACCTAGCATCAGTTACCGAGGAGATCTTTGATGGAAAGTACCACTGCTCTGTCCTCTAACGCAGCGCTGCCGCTTCCCTTCATTCACCAAGAAATATCGGTACTAGGCAGAGGCGGATTGGCCATATGGTCTACAGGGAAGATTCCCGGTGGGCCGACGCACCCGCAGGGCCTGTTTTGTTTGAGGACATGTGGCCCTATTTATAGACATGATGAAAAAGATGGCAAACAATTTACATATATGATAATTACTTTGCCACTTAGCCTGTGATTGCAGGTGATCTAGTGTATGCTCTGTCTGTCTGCTTGGCTGACATATAAGATTGAGTGAATAGTGATTGGGATACAGTTGGTGTAATAAGCAAGAAAATATATCGTTCTAAAGAATGATATAGTTTCCTAAATTCTGAAGATGTATCATATAATGTGCTCATAATATTTAATTTTATTTCTTTTTAACTTACCCCTTGATGCTGGACATGCCCACTATCTGGAAAGTCTTGGGGGGAGGGTGCTGCTGCCATGGCCCATGGCTAGACCTTACACATCTGGTGCTGCCCATGTGGGGCCACTAGTACAAATTTTTCCAGGGCCGCTTTTTGTTCCCAATCTGCACCTGGTACTAGGGTAAACCCACAAAGCATGTTCAGCCCCTTATCGATGGTAAGCAGGGATTGACTGGGGCTGTATAGTGGCCCTGGCATAGTAGCAGTCATGTGTGACCAGAAACAGCTTGGTCATGGGTCACATGAGCCTGGTTTTTCAGCATTCACTTGTGTTTCGGGGGGAGGGGGAAAAATAGGTTTAGCAACCACTGAGGACGATAAGGTTTAGGCTGCGGGAATGGGGGTTAGATATAGGCACCACCGAGGAGGGTCGGGGGGATGGTTAGTTACTATTGTTTCCAGACCCATTGGGATGCCGGTCAGTAGTTCGACCACCAGCATCCTGACCGCTGGCACTTCAGCTCCAACCTGTTTTCTCTGACGTCCTAGTGGATGCTGGGAACTCCGTAAGGACCATGGGGAATAGACGGGCTCCGCAGGAGACTGGGCACTCTAAAAGAAAGATTAGGTACTATCTGGTGTGCACTGGCTCCTCCCTCTATGCCCCTCCTCCAGACCTCAGTTAGATTTCTGTGCCCGGCCGAGCTGGATGCACACTAGGGGCTCTCCTGAGCTCCTAGAAAGAAAGTATATGTTAGGTTTTTTATTTTACAGTGAGACCTGCTGGCAACAGGCTCACTGCAACGAGGGACTAAGGGGAGAAGAAGCGAACCTACCTGCTTGCAGCTAGCTTGGGCTTCTTAGGCTACTGGACACCATTAGCTCCAGAGGGAACGACCGCAGGACCCGTCCTTGGTGTTCGTTCCCGGAGCCGCGCCGCCGTCCCCCTTACAGAGCCAGAAGCATGAAGATGGTCCGGAAAATCGGCGGCAGAAGACTTCAGTCTTCACCAAGGTAGCGCACAGCACTGCAGCTGTGCGCCATTGCTCCTCATACACACTTCACACTCCGGTCACTGAGGGTGCAGGGCGCTGGGGGGGGGGGGGGGGGGGGGGGCCGCCTGAGCAGCAATAAAAACACCTTGGCTGGCAAAATCACAATATATAGCCCCAGAGGCTATAAATCCAGAATCCATAAAAAAGCGGGAGAAAAGTCCACGAAAAAGGGGCGGAGCTATCTCCCTTGGCACACTGGCGCCATTTTCTCTTCACAGTGTAGCTGGAAGACAGCTCCCCAGGCTCTCCCCTGTAGTTTTCAGGCTCAAAGGGTTAAAAAGAGAGGGGGGGCACTAAATTTAGGCGCAATATTGTTTATACAAGCAGCTATTGGGGAAAATTCACTCAGTGATAGTGTTTATCCCTACATTATATAGCGCTCTGGTGTGTGCTGGCATACTCTCTCTCTGTCTCCCCAAAGGGCTGTGTGGGGTCCTGTCCTCAGTCAGAGCATTCCCTGTGTGTGTGCGGTGTGTCGGTACGGCTGTGTCGACATGTTTGATGAGGAGGCTTATGTGGAGGCGGAGCAGATGCCGATAAATGGGATGTCGCCCCCTGTGGGCCGACACCAGAGTGGATGGATAGGTGGAAGGTATTAACCGACAGTGTCAACTCCTTACATAAAAGGCTGGATGACGTAACCGCTGTGGGACAGCCGGCTTCTCAGCCCGCGCCTGCCCAGGCGTCTCAAAGGCCATCAGGGGCTCAAAAACGCCCGCTCCCTCAGATGGCAGACACCGATGTCGACACGGAGTCTGACTCCAGTGTCGACGAGGTTGAGACATATACACAATCCACTAGGAACATCCGTTACATGATCCCGGCAATAAAAAATGTGTTACACATTTCTGACATTAACCCAAGTACCACTAAAAAAGGGTTTTATGTTTGGGGAGAAAAAGCAGGCAGTGTTTTGTTCCCCCATCAAATGAGTGAATGAAGTGTGAAAAAGCGTGGGTTCCCCCGATAAGAAACTGGTAATTTCTAAAAAGTTATTGATGGCGTACCTTTTCCCGCCAGAGGATAAGTTACGCTGGGAGATATCCCCTAGGGTGGATAAGGCGCTCACACGTTTGTCAAAAAAGGTGGCACTGCCGTCTTAGGATACGCCCACTTTGAAGGTACCTGCTGATAAAAAGCAGGAGGCTATCCTGAAGTCTGTATTTACACACTCAGGTACTAGACTGAGACCTGCAGATAGTGCTGCTGCAGCGTGGTCTGTAACCCTGTCAAACAGGGATACTATTTTGCGAACATAAGACGTCGTCTTATATATGAGGGATGCACAGAGGGATATTTTGCCGGCTGGCATCCAGAATTAATGCAATGTCCATTCTGTCAGGAGGGTATTAGAGACCCGACACTGGACAGGTGATGCTGACTTTAAAAGGCACATAGAGCCTTATAAGGGTGAGGAATTGTTTGGGGATGGTCTCTGGGACCTCGTATCCACAGCAACAGCTGGGAAGAAAATTTTTTACCTCAGATTTCCTCACAGCCTAAGAAAGCACTGTATTATCAGGTACAGTCCTTTCGGCTTCAGAAAAGCAAGCGGGTCAAAGGCGCTTCCTTTCTGCACAGAGACGAGGGAAGAGGGGAAAAAGCTGCACCAGTCAGCCAGTTCCCAGAATCAAAATTCTTCCCCCGCATCCTCTGAGTCCACCGCATGACGCGGGGGCTCCACAGGCGTAGCCAGGTACGGTGGGGGGCCGCCTCAAAAATTTCAGCGATCAGTGGGCTCGCTCGCAGGTGGATCCCTGGATCCTTCAAGTAGTATCTCAGGGATACAGGCTGGAATTCGAGGCGTCTCACCCCCGCCGTTTCCTCAAATCTGCCTTGCCGACAACTCCCTCAGGCAGGGAGGCTGTGCTAGAGGCAATTCACAAGCTGTACTCCCAGCAGGTGATTGTCAAGGTGCCCCTACTTCAACAAGGACGGGGTTACTATTCCACACTGTTTGGGGTACCGAAACCGGACGGTTCGGTGAGACCCATTTTAAATTTGAAGTCCTTGAACACATACATAAAATAATTCAAGTTCAAGATGGAATCGCTCAGGGCGGTTATTGCAAGCCTGGAGGAGGGGGATTACATGGTATCCCTGGACATCAAGGATGCTTACCTACATGTCCCCATTTACCATCCTCACCAGGAGTACCTCAGATTTGTGGTACAGGATTGCCATTACCAATTCCAAACACTGCCGTTTGGACTGTCCACGGCACTGAGGGTCTTTACCAAGGTAATGGCAGAAATGATGATACTCCTTCGAAAAAAGGGAGTTTTTAATTATCCCGTACTGGACGATTTCCTTATAAAGGCGAGGTCCATGGAGCAGTTGTTGGTCGGAGTAGCACTATCTCGGGAAGTGCTACAACAGCACGGATGGATTCTATACATTCCAAAGTCACAGCTGGTTCCTACCACACGCCTGCTGTTCCTGGGGATGGTTCTGGACACAGAACAGAAAAAAGTGTTTCTCCCGCAGGAGAAAGCCAAGGAGCTGTCATCTCTAGTCAGAGACCTCCTGAAACCAAAACAGGTATCGGTGCATCACTGCACACGAGTCCTGGGAAAAATGGTAGCTTCTTACGAAGCAAAATTCCATTCGGCAGGTTCCATGCAAGAACCTTTCAGTGGGACCTCTTGGACAAGTGGTCGGAATCGCATCTTCAGATGCATCGGCTGATACCCTGGTCCTTGGAGACAGGGTTATCTCTACTGTGGTGGCTGCAGAGTGCTCATCTTCAAGAGGGCCGCAGATTCGGCATACAGGACTGGGTCCTGGTAACCACGGATGCCAGCCTTCAAAGCTGGGGGGCATTCACACAGGGAAGAAATTTCCAAGGACTTTGGTCAAGTCAGGAGTCGTCCCTACACATAAATATTCTGGAACTGAGGGCCATTTACAATGCCCTAAGTCTGGCAAGGCCTCTGCTTCAAAAGGATGGCGATGGCAGAAGCCACAAGGATTCTCCGATGGGCGGAAAATCACGTATTAGCACTGTCAGCAGTGTTCATTCCAGGAGTGGACAACTGGGAAGCAGACTTCCTCAGCAGACACGACCGACACCCGGGAGAGTGGGGACTTCATCCAGAAGTCTTCCAACTGTTGGTAAACCGTTGGGAAAGGCCACAGGTGGACATGATGGCGTCCCGCCTAAACAAAAAACTAGATATTGCGCCAGGTCAAGGGACCCTCAGGCAATAGCTGTGGACGCTCTAGTGACACCGTGGGTGTACCAGTCGGTTTATGTATTCCCTCCTCTGCCTCTCATACCAAAGGTACTGAGAATAATAAGAAAACGAGGAGTAAGAACGATACTCGTGGTTCCGGATGGGCCAAGAAGAGCTTGGTACCCAGAACTTCAAGAAATAATATCAGAGGACCCATGGCCTCTACCGCTCAGACAGGATCTGCTACAGCAGGGGCCCTGTCTGTTCCAAGACTTACCGCGGCTGCGTTGGACGGCATGGCGGTTGAATTCCGGATCCTAAAACAAAAGGGCATTCCGGAGGAAGTCATTCCTACGCTGATAAAAGCCAGGAAAGAAGTAACCGCAAACCATTATCACCGCATATGGCGAAAATATGTTGCGTGGTGTGAGGCCAGGAAGGCCCCAACAGAGGAATTTCAGCTGGGTCGTTTTCTGCACTTCCTACAGTCAGGAGTGACTATGGGCCTAAATTTGGGTTCCATTAAGGTCCAGATTTCGGCTGTCTATTTTCTTCCAGAAAGAACTGGCTTCACTGCCTGGAGTTCAGACATTTGTAAAGGGAGTGCTACATATTCAGCCCCTTTTTTGTGCCTTCTGTGGCACCTTGGGATCTCAACATGGTGTTGAGTTTCTTAAAATCACATTGGTTTGAGCCACTTTAAAACTGTGGATTTGAAATATCTCACGTGGAAAGTGGTCATGTTATTGGCCTTGGCTTCGGCAAGGCGTGTGTAAGAATTGGCAGCTTTGTCATGTAAAAGCCCTTATCTGATTTTCCATATGGATAGGGCAGAATTGAGGACTCGTCCCCAGTTTCTCCCTAAGGTGGTATCAGCTTTTCACTTGAACCAACCTATTGTAGTGCCTGCGGCTACTAGGGACTTGGAAGATTCCAAGTTACTGGACGTAGTCAGGGCCTTAAAAATTTATATTTCCAGGACGGCTGGAGTCAGAAAAACTGACTCGTTTTTTATCCTGTAGGCACCCAACAAAATAGGTGCTCCTGCTTCTAAGCAGACTATTGCTCGCTGAATTTGTAGCACAATTCAGCTGGAGCATTCTGCGGCTGGATTGCCGCATCCTAAATCAGTAACAGCCCATTCCACGAGGAAAGTGGGCTCATCTTGGGCGGCTGCCCGAGGGGTCTCGGCTTTACAACTTTGCCGAGCTGCAACTTGGTCAGGGGCAAACACGTTTGCTAAATTCTACAAATTTGATACCCTGGCTGAGGAGGACCTTGAGTTCTCTCATTCGGTGCTGCAGAGTCATCCGCACTCTCCCGCCCGTTTGGGAGCTTTGGTATAATCCCCATGGTCCTTACGGAGTTCCCAGCATCCACTAGGACGTCAGAGAAAATAAGATTTTACTCACCGGTAAATCTATTTCTCGTAGTCCGTAGTGGATGCTGGGCGCCCATCCCAAGTGCGGATTGTCTGCAATACTTGTATATAGTTATTGCCTAACTAAAGGGTTATTGTTGAGCCATCTGTTGAGAGGCTCAGTTATATTTCATACTGTTAACTGGGTATAGTATCACGAGTTATACGGTGTGATTGGTGTGGCTGGTATGAGTCTTACCCGGGATTCAAAATCCTTCCTTATTGTGTCAGCTCTTCCGGGCACAGTATCCTAACTGAGGTCTGGAGGAGGGGCATAGAGGGAGGAGCCAGTGCACACCAGATAGTACCTAATCTTTCTTTTAGAGTGCCCAGTCTCCTGCGGAGCCCGTCTATTCCCCATGGTCCTTACGGAGTTCCCAGCATCCACTACGGACTACGAGAAATAGATTTACCGGTGAGTAAAATCTTATTTTAAATGGCAAAATACAATTTGCTGCATTGAAGGACGATATTTACCTGAAAAGGGGTTGTACAAAATGAGCTGTTACAATCTGCAACTGTCCCTAAACTGCTTTGCCTATAACCCTGAATCGGGCCAAGTGATTGGTCATTTATCTATTTATCTATGGAGTGAATGATCCGAGTGTAAGGAACAAGTCCTAAAATATTACTGGCATGTATAAAATATGCTAATAACATGTATAGCTATATATTTGAATATCTAATTTGCTTCTAAGTACTGATGATATTTCATGTAACTGTGGATACCTGATATCCTGTCTTTACAATATGATTGCTGACTTTTATTTTGTTCTTTAGCTGGAGACCAAACGCAAACCTTTGAGAGAAGCTGTGGGTATGCTGATCATTGTAATGCATATGGAAGTATGTCCAGCTTCATCACCACTGAAACACTTAGCACGTGTTGCAATGCAAACTCCTGCACACCGCCCACACCTACCTGTGAGTGCACAAGGCCTGGGCCACATTATAAATACAAATCTATATAGCCTTATTGTAAAGTATTGCCTTAGACATTGAATGGTTATCAACATTGATCCTGTGATGTTTTCTGAACGGCGTTGCTCTGCTATAAGGCACTAGGCACTGTATTCTGAGATGTATCAAACCTAGGATGCGTGTGGCCTATAATGGGGTATAAGTGGATTCAGGAGAAGGTGTGGAAAGTGCATGAGTGGACCCTGTTGGAGGAAATATTGCTTTACCTGGGATTGGACCAACTTGTTGATGGCCAGTAGTATCATAACACGCCGATATTGCAAAGCTGGCAAGCCAGATTTGAAAAATCATTGGGGAGGAGCACCATCGAACTCCAGCTTGTAACCCTGAGAGATCAGGTCCCTTACCCAGACATCTTGGCAGGAACTGTCCCAGAGGTGGCTGTAGTTATGTAATTGAGCTCCCACCGTGAGATCCCCTTGGAGTGGGTGGGCACCGTCATACTGAAGTCTAATCAGTATCTGATAGAAGTGCAGGTAAAGCACATTTTTCCTCCAACAGGGTCCACTCATGCATTTTTGTGCACCTGTAGTGGACAGAGGGGGAATGTTTAACAGCTAGATTTGCCACTACTTGTTGCAGTTCCTGAGTTTTATTGGCATTTGCAGTGAGTTGAGATGACGTATCAAACATCATAGTTTTGATAGCCCCCAACAAGGAGGGCTCTGGACTCTCTCCCACATTATTATTAGCATTTTGTGATTACTGACTACACTGCTCACATGATATTGAGCTCACATGATATGGAGTCATATGAGCTAGGGGAAAATCTAGCATTACACATACTGCATAACTTCTGTTTTATCATTGTGAAAAGAAAACAGGTACAATACACATACAACACAGCCTGTAACACAATACAAGCCTGCCCTATTGCATGTGAGCGGAAACACTGGAGAGAGGACACCATCGCACCCAGCGCTGCATAGCCCCAGTGAGGCTTTCAGCGTTTTATATATCAAACCTATAAACAGCAAGTCTGTCTAATGAAAAATATATATATGATATTTGTGGACAAAATAGCAGCTCTCCCCCTCTACACCATGTACCAGTGATCCAGCGTGTGACCGTTATGGAGGAGCTCTGTGTGAGGCTGCTGCTTATGCAGTGGAAGGAGCCAAAATGCCGCTGAGCCCACTCTGATGTAGCTCTGCCCCCCGCTATGGCACCGGAGCTACTGTGTAACTTTTATACTGGCCAGGTCTCCTAAATGTTAGTGACCTCACATAAATGCTTGGTACCATGTAAGAAGCCAGTCTCACACAGGGGTCCAAGTGGGCCCCCCCCCCCCCCAGGAGGGACCTGTATGCCTCACCTGCGCTTTTGCCGCACAGTGAACAAAGTGTGTCTTCACCACAGATGATCACCTTCAGGCAGCGTTAGGGGTGTACGGTATGCTGCGACAGCCAAGGCACCATGCCCCGCTGAACAAACAACCCCTCATGGAAACTGCTCTTCACCTCAAGAGGCCGGTGACCATCTCCCCCCACCCCCAAACTCCCACTGTGCAGGTATGCTGTTGCCCAAGCAGCATACTGAAAGAAATAAAAGTTTAAAAGAGCCTGAAGAAAAACTCTGGAGCTTGCAGAGTGTGCATCCTCTCCTGAGGGCACTTTTTTCTAAACTGACCTGTAGGAGGCATAGAGGGGAGGAGCCAGCACACCCAGCTGAAGAAATTTAAAGTGCACTTGCTCCTTTGGACCCGTCTATACCCATCGTACTAACTCTGTCCCCAATATCCCTTATGGACTACAAGAAAAAGATTTACCAGCAGGTATTTAAAATCCTATTTTTACAACATTGAGTAAATGGCTGCAGTATAATACAGCAGCTTTGTGCACATACAAATTCTATTAAACCTAAAGGCCGGTATGTATAGAAGTACAAGTTCAGCGGCCGTGCAGGATGATGGCTGAACTCGTATGTTTTTTAGAGGGGCAATTGTGTACAAGGCATGTTTTAGCCTTGTACATGATTGCCCCTTTAAAAAAAACATGCTGGCATCTCGCATGGCCACCAAACTTGACTTCATTACATCCCGGCCTTTGTGTTCTAGTAAATGGCCTTAACCGTTGGTTGGAGGCTGTGTATAGCAGTAAAGGGCCCTACACACTGTTAGATATTTAATACGATATGGACAATATCGTTCAAAAATGAACACTATATATTGTTCAGTGTGGAGGAACGATGTGCGTCCCCGCAGTCCATCATTGGTCTATCATTGGTCTATCATTGGTCTATCATTGCAAGCCAAGTTGGACGATATCGATGTTTGCAATGTCAAATCGATCATACAAATCGTTCAGTGTGTATGCAAAAAAAATCGTTAATGAAAAATCATTCATTGTTCAAATCATGCTGTGTGTAGGACCCTTAACTGGAAGGGTTGGTCACATTTCCATTTCCTCACAGGGTGGTAAGCATAGCATGTCAATGGGCATCATTGCTGCACCCATCACCATGTCAGCAGTCAGGTCAACATGTTGGTTAGTGTCAGCAAATTGTGTAATTTTTTCAAAATGTGCAACATTTCAAACACCTCTCTACAGCATGCTTAAGGGCACTTAATTAAAATTAAAGTGGCATGCATTATCTTATTCAGTAAGATTTCCCTAGGAGGGTGTGGGTCTCAGTATACAGTATGAATATTTATCTACTACTGGACATCTGCAAACAGCATTAGGGATCTGTACATTGTTCAGTTGGCCCTATTACATATCCGCTAGTCACCCAACAGTATACTTATAAAACATCTTCTGTGTGATCCAGGGAGGTGCTATTTTATGGACCTCTATAAACTAATGTTTATTGGTATTTGTAGAACAATAGACAGAATGACCAGTTGAAGTTGATCTTCAATTAAAGCTATTGAACTGTACAATCCATAGAGTGCAGATTAGTAGATGCATCACTCCTGTCTCATAGGCATTAAAGGTTCTTAATGATATGCATAGGAATATGGGCAATGAGTAAAAATATTCTTGTGGGTTGTCTGGATAGCATTGCACTGAAGCGCACCGTTATACAATTCATATTTTTCAGTAAATTATTCAAAAAAGGTCCAAAATGGCATTCAGTGTCCAGCCTGTCTTGCCCATGACATAGACCAGTGTCCTACCCAAGCAGTCAAAAACTGCACCAACAGTGAGGAATACTGCGTGGAATATGAGGTGACAAGTGACCAGGGTGAGTATGAATTAACACTATTAGGGAAAGTTGGTTTTGGCATCCAAACAAATGTCAATGTGTCCCTCTCTCTCTCACAAACTCTCGTTTTTAATAGCCTGAAACACTCTAATTTGCAGACTATTACATTTGCGAGATGCAGGACAAACTCGCACCTAAATATTGTGCAAGTTTGATCCTGCAAATTAACTTGCATGTTATTACGTTGGGCCGTGTGTGTGTGTGTGTGTGTGTGTGTGTGTGTGTGTGTGTGTGTGTGTGTGTGTGTGTGTGTGTGTGTGTGTGTGTGTGTGTGTGTGTGTGTGTGTGTGTGTGTGTGTGTGTGTGTGTGTGTGTGTGTGTGTGTGTGTGTGTGTGTGTGTGTGTGTGTGTGTGTGTGGTTTTTTTTTTTTTTTTTTTTATGAGAGAGATTTTTAAAACCGGGACGGAAAATGGTTTTGCAGAGCTTTTTATCATTTGAAAGATGCACAGTAAGTGAATGTTCTACCTAACTGTCCTCTTCAGAGGTGTCTGTTTTGGTTAATGTTTCAAGTTTTTGCAGAGTTACTGTCATTTACTTGGTCAATATATTTAATTATGTCTTTCAGGAAAAACGGTTATCATGGGCTGCGCAAGCAAGAACTTCTGTGCCACAGCTCACAGCCAGAAGCTTGTAGATGGCAAAGTGACAGCAGTATCGGCAGTATGTTTCCGAGCTAGTAGTGGTGCTCTGAGATACCAAATATACAACCTTCTTCCTTTTCTGCTGCTCTGTCAGATGATTGCTGTTCTCCCATCAGTATAAAGGACGAGCACAATGTGAAATGGTCAATAAGTTGCGATTTGAGTAGAGCTGTAACCAGAAGTCGAAGGATCACTTGCTGGCCTGTGTAGCTATTAATGGAAATAAAATGCTTTTGAAAACTTGGCTGGTAGAAAGTGATTACCAGTCCTGTGTCTGTACAGTACTTTTATTCTGTGGTTTTGTCGGCACTCTCCTGGGCGTTGGGGAAATATTCTTATCTTTAAATGTCAGTTTCTTTGTGCATTAGGTGACATTTTAATAAATCCATATTGTATGATTAGAAACTAAATGCAATATGTATTTAAACATCACTGTTATTGATATCTGTAAAAAGAGATTCTCTGTGGTATTGTATATAAATTTGTTCTTTGTCCCCAGGAAGAAGTTGGGCACACCATAAGTTGATCTATGCAATTAACGATCAGAGGATAACTGAACCCTAATTATGATCCTAATTAGTTTGCTAAATCCTAATTAGTCTATACAGTATGTCTTCTCCTAGTATCTGCTAGAGTCCAAACTCCATATATTTTATATTCAATATTACCCCCTACGCCACATTCCTTCTATGCAAATTAAGGCCCACAAATGCCCTTATTTATCAATGAGTGATAAATTTCCCTGTGAGTAATAGATTGCACCAGCCAATCAGTTTCTATCACTCACAGGGAAATTTATCACTCTGATAAATAAGGGCATTTGTTTGAAAAATAACTTATGAGCTCATTGAATGGTACTTTATCACCGTGCAATTTATCACTCACCGAAGCTTGCTAGATATGGGCCTAAATGGTTGTTCTTGTGTAAGCTGGTTGTCCAACTCCATAGCAAAACAGCATGAATCTTGCCCCAAATCCAGTTGCCTACTGCTGTCCCTAACTATCACGAACAGTCCCAGATTTTAGGTTTATCCATTTTGCCCAAATTATCATCAGTTCCTGTTCATGGAGCTTTACAAGATATTAAAGAGGGGTTACTGTAAAATTCTATATTTAAAAAAACAAAACAAAACAAAACCCAGTTTAGTAAACCTGTTATGATGGTAGTAATGCTATAGGGTCAGGGGTGTATTAAGAGGGGAGGGAGCTCTGTGCAGTCTCAGTCTAGGCTCCCGCCTTTCTCTCGGTCTGTGCGAGTGTGTAGACTTTGCTCATGTCTCCAGGAAAATGACATGGCTGCCATTTTCTAGGTGATTTATCTACTGTGCATGTGGGTCTTGCCATGAAAATGGCCACTGCACCATTTTCTAGTGATTTGTGCAGATATCCTCACGTGTCCCTAATGATTTGCACTGACATTTGCAGCACTATGGGTTGATTATCAGTTGTAGATTCACACTTTGTGATTGCAAATGTCCTTCTTTAAAGTTGCACAGTGCATGTGTCCCATGGTGTCTGCTTACTGGGCACTGAACCAATTGAGCCGCACTGGCTCTGGAATGTTTTGGATGGTGATTGGGATATAGCTAAATGGGTGCTCAAAGATGTTCCATCTGATTGGTGTGTTATGGGAATGGTTGTGAACTCCGATGAATAATCGCCTACATTGGAGGCCATTCTCAGATAGATTCTGCACCTAGCATGGGGCTAATGCACGTCCCACTGGTGCTTCTGATGGGTGTGACTGCCGAATGCCGTAGTGGGCATCTCAGGCTTTGAGCATTTTGATGCAGTGGAGGATAAGGGCTTTTATTAGCCTTAGCATAAAGCGACCGAAGCAACTATACATTATGAGCGGATTCGGTTTTACTCGGTTTTACTCATATACTGCACAGGACTATGGTGTATTTTGTAGTGATGAGCACCGGAAATTTTTCGGGTTTTGGTTTTGGGTTCGGTTCCGCGGCCGTGTTTTGGGTTCGAACGCGTTTTGGCAAAACCTCACCGAATTTTTTTTGTCTGATTCGGGTGTGTTTTGGATTCGGGTGTTTTTTTCAAAAAACCCTAAAAAACAGCTTAAATCATAGAATTTGGGGGTAATTTTGATCCCAAAGTATTAACCTCAATAACCATAATTTCCACTCATTTTCAGTCTATTCTGAACACCTCACAATATTATTTTTAGTCCTAAAATTTGCACCGAGGTCGCTGGATGGCTAAGCTAAGCGACCCAAGTGGCTGACACAAACACCTGGCCCATCTAGGAGTGGCACTGCAGTGTCACGCAGGATGGCCCTTCCAAAAAACACTCCCCAAACAGCACATGACGCAAAGAAAAATAGAGGCGCAATGAGGTAGCTGTGTGAGTAAGCTAAGCGACCCTAGTGACGCAAAGAAAAATGAAAGAAAAAAGAGGTGCAAGATGGAATTGTCCTGGGGCCCTCCCACCCATCCTTATGTTGTATAAACAGGACATGCACACTTTAACCAACCCATCATTTCAGTGACAGGGTCTGCCACACGACTGTGACTGAAATGACGGGTTGGTTTGGACCCCCACCAAAAAAGAAGCAATTAATCTCTCCTTGCACAAACTGGCTCTACAGAGGCAAGATGTCCACCTCATCATCATCCTCCGATATATCACCGTGTACATCCTCCTCCTCACAGATTATCAATTCGTCCCCACTGGAATCCACCATCTCAGCTCCCTGTGTACTACTTTGTGGAGGCAATTGCTGCTGGTCAATGTCTCCACGGAGGAATTGATTATAATTAATTTTAATGAACATCATCTTCTCCACATTTTTTGGATGTAACCTCGTACGCCGATTGCTGACAAGGTGAGCGGCGGCACTAAACACTCTTTCGGAGTACACACTTGTGGGAGGGCAACTTAGGTAGAATAAAGCCAGTTTGTGCAAGGGCCTCCAAATTGCCTCTTTTTCCTGCCAGTATAAGTACGGACTGTCTGACGTGCCTACTTGGATGCGGTCACTCATATAATCCTCCACCATTCTTTCAATGGGGAGAGAATCATATGCAGTGACAGTAGATGACATGTCCGTAATCGTTGTCAGGTCCTTCAGTCCGGACCAGATGTCAGCATCAGCAGTCGCTCCAGACTGCCCTGCATCACCGCCAGCGGGTGGGCTCGGAATTCTGAGCCTTTTCCTCGCGCCCCCAGTTGCGGGAGAATGTGAAGGAGGAGATGTTGACAGGTCGCGTTCCGCTTGACTTGACAATTTTGTCACCAGCAGTTCTTTGAACCCCAGCAGACTTGTGTCTGCCGGAAAGAGAGATCCAAGGTAGGTTTTAAATCTAGGATCGAGCACGGTGGCCAAAATGTAGTGCTCTGATTTCAACAGATTGACCACCTGTGAATCCTTGTTAAGCGAATTAAGGGCTCCATCCACAAGTCCCACATGCCTAGCGGAATCGCTCTGTGTTAGCTCCTCCTTCAATGTCTCCAGCTTCTTCTGCAAAAGCCTGATGAGGGGAATGACCTGACTCAGGCTGGCAGTGTCTGAACTGACTTCACGTGTGGCAAGTTCAAAAGGTTGCAGAACCTTGCACAACGTTGAAATCATTCTCCACTGCGCTTGAGACAGGTGCATTCCACCTCCTATATCGTGCTCAGTTGTATAGGCTTGAATGGCCTTTTGCTGCTCCTCCAACCTCTGAAGCATATAGAGGGTTGAATTCCACCTCGTTACCACTTCTTGCTTCAGATGATGGCAGGGCAGGTTCTGGCGTTTTTGGTGGTGCTCCAGTCTTCTGTACGTGGTGCCTGTACGCCGAAAGTGTCCCGCAATTCTTCTGGCCACCGACAGCATCTCTTGCACGCCCCTCTCGTTTTTTAAATAATTCTGCACCACCAAATTTAAGGTATGTGCAAAACATGGGACGTGCTGGAATTTGCCCAGATTTAATGCACACACAATATTGCTGGCGTTGTCCGATGCCACAAATCCACAGAAGAGTCCAATTGGGGTAAGCCATTCTGCGATGATCTTCCTCAGTTGCCGTAAGAGGTTTTTAGCTGTGTGCGTATTCTGGAAAGCAGTGATACAAAGCGTAGCCTGCCTAGGAAAGAGTTGGCGTTTGCGAGATGCTGCTACTGGTGCCGCCGCTGTTGTTCTTGCGGCGGGAGTCCATACATCTACCCAGTGGGCTGTCACAGTCATATAGTCCTGAGCCTTCCCTGCTCCACTTGTCCACATGTCCGTGGTTAAGTGGACATTGGGTACAACTGCATTTTTTAGGCCACTGGTGAGTCTTTTTCTGAGGTCTGTGTACATTTTCGGTATCGACTGCCTAGAGAAATGGAACCTAGATGGTATTTGGTACCGGGGACACAGTACCTCCAACAAGTCTCTAGTTGCCTCTGCAGTAATGATGGATACCGGAACCACGTTTCTCACCGCCCAGGATGCTAAGGCCTGAGTTATCCGCTTTGCAGCAGGATGACTGCTGTGATATTTCATCTTCCTCGCAAAGGACTGTTGGACAGTCAATTGCTTGGTGGAAGTAGTAAAAGTGGTCTTACGAGTACGACTTCCCCTCTGGGATGACCATCGACTCCCAGCAGCAACAACAGCAGCGCCAGCAGCAGTAGGCGTTACACGCAAGGATGCATCGGAGGAATCCCAGGCAGGAGAGGACTCGTCCTAATTGCCAGTGACATGGCCTGCAGGACTATTGGCATTCCTGGGGAAGGAGGAAATTGACACTGAGGGAGTTGGTGGGGTGGTTTGCGTGAGCTTTGTTACAAGAGGAAGGGATTTACTGGTCAGTGGACTGCTTCCGCTGTCGCCCAAAGTTTTTGAACTTGTCACTGACTTATGATGAATGCGCTGCAGGTGACGTATAAGGGAGGATGTTCCGAGGTGGTTAACGTCCTTACCCCTACTTATTACAGCTTGACAAAGGCAACACACGGCTTGACAAATGTTGTCCGCATTTCTGTTGAAATACTTCCACACCGAAGAGCTGATTTTTTTGGTATTTTCACCAGGCATGTCAATGGCCCTATTCCTCCCACGGACAACAGGTGTCTCCCCGGGTGCCTGACTTAAACAAACCACCTCACCATCAGAATCCTCCTGGTCAATTTCCTCCCCAGCGCCAGCAACACCCATATCCTCCTCATCCTGGTGTACTTCAACACTGACATCTTCAATCTGACTATCAGGAACTGGACTGCGGGTGCTCCTTCCAGCACTTGCAGGGGGCGTGCAAATGGTGGAAGGCGCATGCTCTTCACGTCCAGTGTTGGGAAGGTCAGGCATCGCAAACGACACAATTGGACTCTCCTTGTGGATTTGTGATTTCGAAGAACGCACAGTTCTTTGCTGTGCTTTTGCCAGCTTGAGTCTTTTCATTTTTCTAGCGAGAGGCTGAGTGCTTCCATCCTCATGTGAAGCTGAACCACTAGCCATGAACATAGGCCAGGGCCTCAGCCGTTCCTTGCCACTCCGTGTGGTAAATGGCATATTGGCAAGTTTACGCTTCTCCTCCAACAATTTTATTTTAGATTTTTGAGTCCTTTTTTTACTGATATTTGGTGTTTTGGATTTTACATGCTCTGTACTATGACATTGGGCATCGGCCTTGGCAGACGACGTTGCTGGCATTTCATCGTCTCGGCCATGACTAGTGGCAGCAGCTTCAGCACGAGGTGGAAGTCGATCTTGATCTTTCCCTATTTTTGGAACCTCAACATTTTTGTTCTCCATATTTTAATAGGCACAACTAAAAGGCACTTCAGGTAAACAATGGAGATGGATGGATACTAGTATACTTATGGATTGACGAGCGACTGCCGACACAGAGGTAGCTACAGCCGTGGACTACCGTACTGCGTCTGCTGCTAATATAGACTGGATGATAATGATATAAAAAATATATATATATATCACTACTGCAGCCGGACAGGTATATATTATATAATGACGGACCTGCTGGACACTGTCAGCTCAGCACTGCAGACTCCTAAAGTAAGCTACTAGTATCAAGAAGATAGAAAAAAAAAAAAAAACACCACGGGTAGGTGGTATACAATTATGGATGGACGAGCGACTGCCGACACAGAGGTAGCTACAGCCGTGGACTACCGTACTGCGTCTGCTGCTAATATAGACTGGATGATAATGATATAAAAAAAATATATATATATATCACTACTGCAGCCGGACAGGTATATATTATTTAATGACGGACCTGCTGGACACTGTCAGCTCAGCACTGCAGACTCCTAAAGTAAGCTACTAGTATCAAGAAGATAGAAAAAAAAAACACCACGGGTAGGTGGTATACAATTATGGATGGACGAGCGACTGCCGACACAGAGGTAGCTACAGCCGTGGACTACTGTACTGCGTCTGCTGCTAATATAGACTGGATGATAATGATATAAAATATATATATATATCACTACTGCAGCCGGACAGGTATATATTATATAATGACGGACCAGCTGGACACTGTCGGCAGAATGCGTTTATAGAATAAAAACACCACACGACGAGTGTTTAACTTTTTCAGGCAGACAATCACAATATACTGGTGGTCAGTGGTCACTGGTCAGTCACACTGGCACTGGCAGTGGCACTCTGGCAGCAAAAGTGTGCACTGTTAAAATATGTACTCCTGCTATAACTGCTCCCCAGTCTCCCCCACAATTAAGCTGTGTGAGCAGTGAGCACTCAGCACAGTCAGATATACAGTATTACATAGATGATGCAGCACACTGAGGGCACACTGAGGCTGAGCACAGATATGGTATGTGACTGTGTCACACTGTGTATCGTTTTTTTTCAGGCAGAGAACGGATTAATTAAACTGGTGGTCACTGGTCACACTATCAGCAAGTAGTACTCCGTCCTAATATGCTCCCCAAAATTAGTAAATCAAGTGTCTCTACTCTCTAGTCTACTCTAAACGGAGAGGACGCCAGCCACGTCCTCTCCCTATCAATCTCAATGCACGTGTGAAAATGGCGGCGACGCGCGGCTCCTTATATAGAATCCGAGTCTCGCGATAGAATACGAGCCTCGCGAGAATCCGACAGCGGGATGATGACGTTCGGGCGCGCTCGGGTTAGCCGAGCAAGGCGGGAAGATCCGAGTCTGCCTCGGACCCGTGTAAAAAGGCTGAAGTTCGGGGGGGTTCGGTTTCCGAGAAACCGAACCCGCTCATCTCTAGTATTTTGTACAGTGTATTGCTGTTATTGATCTGGTACATTATGAATGCACTAGCAGTATATATTTATCAAGGGGCCCAAACCATGCAAACCTATGTTGCGGCTGTCTTTACCCCAAAACATGGGCCCTATAACTGCATTCCCCCGGTTGACCCTTTATGCCCCAGTCTGACACTGCTCAGAATCATCCCCTACAGTCAGGGTCGGACTGGCCCACAGGGGTACAGGGGAAACCACCAGTGTGCCCCACTGCCTGAGGGCCCACTCCTTCCTCTAGGGATCAGGTTCCAGACTGTGCACTTGTATTATACATGGTAGATATGTTGCTTTACACTGCACAAGACTATTGTGCATTTCAAGCCTCTGTGGAGGCTGGCCACACCCCTATCACGGCATTCCCCAGTGGGCCCTTCATAACCCAGTCCGACACTGCCTACAGTATATATCAAATAAGTGCCCAGTGTAATTCAGTGACAGATAATAGAGTTCTGCTTCAAACTGTGGAAATGTTTTTGCCATGATTTTAGAGTAATGAAAATGGTGGTTCCTAACAGAAATCTTTGCGAATGTAACTCCTTGGGGATGAACGGAGTCATTGTTTTAGTTCTCCTTGTATATAAAATCCAATGTATTTAAATTTGTCATACTGTAGTTTTTCAATTATTATGTCATTGATTATGCATGGGAATCAGTGGCGTATCTATAATGGGTGCAGGCTGTGCAGTGCATATGGGCCCCTGCGTCACACACCCTGCACCCACTGGCGTGCGCAGCACATTTTATTAGGGGGTGCACCGTTGGAGGGGTGTGTCTAGCATCGCCTTTTGGGCGTGTCTAGCACCATCTATTGATGGTCAACGCATATAAAATATCCACCTTTGTAGCAATCCTAATAAAGCAGATACATTGTCAGATGTTGTGGGGTGCACAAAATAAACACCCCTGATGGCACTCACTGCAATTACACAGCTCCTCCTCAGCCTGGTCTGGCTCCCCCTCTCTTTCCCCTGCAAGCTGCAGCAGCTTACTTACAAGTCACTCACTCACTCACTCACTCACTCACTGACACTGACAGTCGCAGACTAGTACTGCTGCTGCTGCTGGAAAAATGAGTGACGTGTCAATGTTGCTGCCCACCGCCGGCCAGTATTGAATTTGTCTTCCTAAGAGGAACGCTGGCTGCATGCTGATCCTCATCAGTGGCTGGCATTGGCATAGCATAGAAGGAAAGAGGTGGGCATGCGAGCAGCATGATGTAATCACGTCACATCACGCTGTTTTTGTACATGGATGTGGAGCCGGGAGTTTGAAAGCCGGTGGCAGTGGCACCCTTGATTAACCCCAGTGTCTGGTCAGTAATGCAGTCCTGACAGGGTGCAGCGCAGAGGGGACAGTAATCAGCCTGCTCGGCGATCGCTGCATCAGGCATGTGAGATCGGGGTGCCAGACATTAGGGGGTGCCTGTGCGCACCAGGCACCCCCCCTGCGCACACCTATGCCTGCACCCATGTCTTACCGCTGTGAAGTCCAGTGTCGGCAGCAGCGTTGCACAAATCACTGGGAAAACGGCATGGTGTTTTTTTTTCTGGTGTTTTGTCCCAGCACAGAAGAGAAGTCACCAGAAAAAAAGGCCACCAAGCCATTTTCCTGGAGACCTGCGCATTCTCTAGTGCTTACTTATACACTGCGGGCTACAGAGGAGGGGGCTTGGATAGACACTGCACATGGGCCCGCTCATCTCTTAACTAGAGATGAGCGCCTGAAATTTTTCGGGTTTTGTGTTTTGGTTTTGGGTTCGGTTCCGCGGCCGTGTTTTGGGTTCGAACGCGTTTTGGCAAAACCTCACCGAATTTTTTTTGTCGGATTCGGGTGTGTTTTGGATTCGGGTGTTTTTTTCAAAAAACACTAAAAAACAGCTTAAATCATAGAATTTGGGGGTCATTTTGATCCCAAAGTATTATTAACCTCAAAAACCATAATTTACACTCATTTTCAGTCTATTCTGAATACCTCACACCTCACAATATTATTTTTAGTCCTAAAATTTGCACCGAGGTCGCTGTGTGAGTAAGATAAGCGACCCTAGTGGCCGACACAAACACCGGGCCCATCTAGGAGTGGCACTGCAGTGTCACGCAGGATGTCCCTTCCAAAAAACCCTCCCCAAACAGCACATGACGCAAAGAAAAAAAGAGGCGCAATGAGGTAGCTGTGTGAGTAAGATTAGCGACCCTAGTGGCCGACACAAACACCGGGCCCATCTAGGAGTGGCACTGCAGTGTCACGCAGGATGGCCCTTCCAAAAAACCCTCCCCAAACAGCACATGACGCAAAGAAAAAAAGAGGCGCAATGAGGTAGCTGACTGTGTGAGTAATATTAGCGACCCTAGTGGCCGACACAAACACCGGGCCCATCTAGGAGTGGCACTGCAGTGTCACGCAGGATGTCCCTTCCAAAAAAACCCTCCCCAATCAGCACATGATGCAAAGAAAAAGAAAAGAAAAAAGAGGTGCAAGATGGAATTGTCCTTGGGCCCTCCCACCCACCCTTATGTTGTATAAACAAAACAGGACATGCACACTTTAACCAACCCATCATTTCAGTGACAGGGTCTGCCACACGACTGTGACTGATATGACGGGTTGGTTTGGACCCCCCCCAAAAAAGAAGCAATTAATCTCTCCTTGCACAAACTGGCTCTACAGAGGCAAGATGTCCACCTCATCTTCACCCTCCGATATATCACCGTGTACATCCCCCTCCTCACAGATTATCAATTCGTCCCCACTGGAATCCACCATCTCAGCTCCCTGTGTACTTTGTGGAGGCAATTGCTGCTGGTCAATGTCTCCGCGGAGGAATTGATTATAATTCATTTTAATGAACATCATCTTCTCCACATTTTCTGGATGTAACCTCGTACGCCGATTGCTGACAAGGTGAGCGGCGGCACTAAACACTCTTTCGGAGTACACACTTGTGGGAGGGCAACTTAGGTAGAATAAAGCCAGTTTGTGCAAGGGCCTCCAAATTGCCTCTTTTTCCTGCCAGTATAAGTACGGACTGTGTGACGTGCCTACTTGGATGCGGTCACTCATATAATCCTCCACCATTCTTTCAATGGTGAGAGAATCATATGCAGTGACAGTAGACGACATGTCCGTAATCGTTGTCAGGTCCTTCAGTCCGGACCAGATGTCAGCATCAGCAGTCGCTCCAGACTGCCCTGCATCACCGCCAGCGGGTGGGCTCGGAATTCTGAGCCTTTTCCTCGCACCCCCAGTTGCGGGAGAATGTGAAGGAGGAGATGTTGACAGGTCGCGTTCCGCTTGACTTGACAATTTTGTCACCAGCAGGTCTTTCAACCCCAGCAGACCTGTGTCTGCCGGAAAGAGAGATCCAAGGTAGGCTTTAAATCTAGGATCGAGCACGGTGGCCAAAATGTAGTGCTCTGATTTCAACAGATTGACCACCCGTGAATCCTTGTTAAGCGAATTAAGGGCTGCATCCACAAGTCCCACATGCCTAGCGGAATCGCTCCCTTTTAGCTCCTTCTTCAATGCCTCCAGCTTCTTCTGCAAAAGCCTGATGAGGGGAATGACCTGACTCAGGCTGGCAGTGTCTGAACTGACTTCACGTGTGGCAAGTTCAAAGGGCATCAGAACCTTGCACAACGTTGAAATCATTCTCCACTGCGCTTGAGACAGGTGCATTCCATCTCCTATATCGTGCTCAATTGTATAGGCTTGAATGGCCTTTTGCTGCTCCTCCAACCTCTGAAGCATATAGAGGGTTGAATTCCACCTCGTTACCACTTCTTGCTTCAGATGATGGCAGGGCAGGTTCAGTAGTTTTTGGTGGTGCTCCAGTCTTCTGTACGTGGTGCCTGTACGCCGAAAGTGTCCCGCAATTTTTCTGGCCACCGACAGCATCTCTTGCACGCCCCTGTCGTTTTTTAAAAAATTCTGCACCACCAAATTCAAGGTATGTGCAAAACATGGGACGTGCTGGAATTTGCCCATATTTAATGCACACACAATATTGCTGGCGTTGTCCGATGCCACAAATCCACAGGAGAGTCCAATTGGGGTAAGCCATTCCGCGATGATCTTCCTCAGTTGCCGTAAGAGGTTTTCAGCTGTGTGCGTATTCTGGAAAGCGGTGATACAAAGCGTAGCCTGTCTAGGAAAGAGTTGGCGTTTGCGAGATGCTGCTACTGGTGCCGCCGCTGCTGTTCTTGCGGCGGGAGTCCATACATCTACCCAGTGGGCTGTCACAGTCATATAGTCCTGACCCTGCCCTGCTCCACTTGTCCATATGTCCGTGGTTAAGTGGACATTGGGTACAACTGCATTTTTTAGGACACTGGTGAGTCTTTTTCTGACGTCCGTGTACATTCTCGGTATCGCCTGCCTACAGAAGTGGAACCTAGATGGTATTTGGTAACGGGGGCACACTGCCTCAATAAATTGTCTAGTTCCCTGTGAACTAACGGCGGATACCGGACGCACGTCTAACACCAACATAGTTGTCAAGGACTCAGTTATCCGCTTTGCAGTAGGATGACTGCTGTGATATTTCATCTTCCTCGCAAAGGACTGTTGAACAGTCAATTGCTTACTGGAAGTAGTACAAGTGGGCTTACGACTTCCCCTCTGGGATGACCATCGACTCCCAGCGGCAACAACAGCAGCGCCAGCAGCAGTAGGCGTTACACGCAAGGATGCATCGGAGGAATCCCAGGCAGGAGAGGACTCGTCAGACTTTCCAGTGACATGGCCTGCAGGACTATTGGCATTCCTGGGGAAGGAGGAAATTGACACTGAGGAAGTTGGTGGGGTGGTTTGCGTGAGCTTGGTTACAAGAGGAAGGGATTTACTGGTCAGTGGACTGCTTCCGCTGTCACCCAAAGTTTTTGAACTTGTCACTGACTTATTATGAATGCGCTGCAGGTGACGTATAAGGGAGGATGTTCCGAGGTGGTTAACGTCCTTACCCCTACTTATTACAGCTTGACAAAGGGAACACACGGCTTGACACCTGTTGTCCGCATTTCTGGTGAAATACCTCCACACCGAAGAGCTGATTTTTTTGGTATTTTCACCTGGCATGTCAACGGCCATATTTCTCCCACGGACAACAGGTGTCTCCCCGGGTGCCTGACTTAAACAAACCACCTCACCATCAGAATCCTCCTGGTCAATTTCCTCCCCAGCGCCAGCAACACCCATATCCTCCTCATCCTGGTGTACTTCAACACTGACATCTTCAATCTGACTATCAGGAACTGGACTGCGGGTGCTCCTTCCAGCACTTGCAGGGGGCGTGCAAATGGTGGAAGGCGCATGCTCTTCACGTCCAGTGTTGGGAAGGTCAGGCATCGCAACCGACACAATTGGACTCTCCTTGTGGATTTGGGATTTCAAAGAACGCACAGTTCTTTGCGGTGCTTTTGCCAGCTTGAGTCTTTTCAGTTTTCTAGCGAGAGGCTGAGTGCTTCCATCCTCATGTGAAGCTGAACCACTAGCCATGAACATAGGCCAGGGCCTCAGCCGTTCCTTGCCACTCCGTGTGGTAAATGGCATATTGGCAAGTTTACGCTTCTCCTCCGACAATTTTATTTTAGGTTTTGGAGTCCTTTTTTTACTGATATTTGGTGTTTTGGTTTTGACATGCTCTGTACTATGCCATTGGGCATCGGCCTTGGCAGACGACGTTGCTGGCATTTCATCGTCTCGGCCATGACTAGTGGCAGCAGCTTCAGCACGAGGTGGAAGTGGATCTTGATCTTTCCCTAATTTTGGAACCTCAACATTTTTGTTCTCCATATTTTAATAGGCACAACTAAAAGGCACCTCAGGTAAACAATGGAGATGGATGGATTGGATACTAGTATACAATTATGGACGGGCTGCCGAGTGCCGACACAGAGGTAGCCACAGCCGTGAACTACCGCACTGTACTGTGTCTGCTGCTAATATATAGACTGGTTGATAAAGAGATAGTATACTCGTAACTAGTATGTATGTATAAAGAAAGAAAAAAAAAACACGGTTAGGTGGTATATACAATTATGGACGGGCTGCCGAGTGCCGACACAGAGGTAGCCACAGCCGTGAACTACCGCACTGTACTGTGTCTGCTGCTAATATATAGACTGGTTGATAAAGAGATAGTATACTCGTAACTAGTATGTATGTATAAAGAAAGAAAGAAAAACCACGGTTAGGTGGTATATACAATTATGGACGGGCTGCCGAGTGCCGACACAGAGGTAGCCACAGCCGTGAACTACCGCACTGTACTGTGTCTGCTGCTAATATATAGACTGGTTGATAAAGAGATAGTATACTCGTAACTAGTATGTATGTATAAAGAAAGAAAAAAAAACCACGGTTAGGTGGTATATACAATTATGGACGGGCTGCCGAGTGCCGACACAGAGGTAGCCACAGCCGTGAACTACCGCACTGTACTGTGTCTGCTGCTAATATATAGACTGGTTGATAAAGAGATAGTATACTCGTAACTAGTATGTATGTATAAAGAAAGAAAAAAAAACCACGGTTAGGTGGTATATACAATTATGGACGGGCTGCCGAGTGCCGACACAGAGGTAGCCACAGCCATGAACTACCGCACTGTACTGTGTCTGCTGCTAATATATAGACTGGTTGATAAAGAGATAGTATACTCGTAACTAGTATGTATGTATAAAGAAAGAAAAAAAAACCACGGTTAGGTGGTATATACAATTATGGACGGGCTGCCGAGTGCCGACACAGAGGTAGCCACAGCCGTGAACTACCGCACTGTACTGTGTCTGCTGCTAATATATAGACTGGTTGATAAAGAGATAGTATACTCGTAACTAGTATGTATGTATAAAGAAAGAAAAAAAAACCACGGTTAGGTGGTATATACAATTATGGACGGGCTGCCGAGTGCCGACACAGAGGTAGCCACAGCCGTGAACTACCGCACTGTACTGTGTCTGCTGCTAATATAGACTGGTTGATAAAGAGATAGTATACTACTAATATTATATATACTGGTGGTCAGGTCACTGGTCACTAGTCACACTGGCAGTGGCACTCCTGCAGCAAAAGTGTGCACTGTTTAATTTTAATATAATATTATGTACTCCTGGCTCCTGCTATAACCTATAACTGGCACTGCAGTAGTGCTCCCCAGTCTCCCCCACAATTATAAGCTGTGTGAGCTGAGCAGTCAGACAGATATATATAATATTATATATAGATAATAGATGATGCAGCACACTGGCCTGAGCCTGAGCAGTGCACACAGATATGGTATGTGACTGACTGAGTCACTGTGTGTATCGCTTTTTTCAGGCAGAGAACGGATATATTAAATAAACTGCACTGTGTGTCTGGTGGTCACTCACTATATAATATATTATGTACTCCTGGCTCCTGCTATAACCTATAACTGGCACTGCAGTAGTGCTCCCCAGTCTCCCCCACAATTATAAGCTGTGTGAGCTGAGCAGTCAGACAGATATATAATATTATATATAGATAATAGATGATGCAGCACACTGGCCTGAGCCTGAGCAGTGCACACAGATATGGTATGTGACTGAGTCACTGTGTGCTGTGTATCGCTTTTTTCAGGCAGAGAACGGATTATAAATAAAAGTGGTGGTCAGTCACTGGTCACTATCAGCAAAACTCTGCACTGTACACTACTGAGTACTCCTAATGCTCCCCAAAATTAGTAAATCAAGTGTCTAAACGGAGAGGACGCCAGCCACGTCCTCTCCCTATCAATCTCAATGCACGTGTGAAAATGGCGGCGACGCGCGGCTCCTTATTTAGAATCCGAGTCTCGCGATAGAATCCGAGCCTCGCGAGAATCCGACAGCGTCATGATGACGTTCGGGCGCGCTCGGGTTAACCGAGCAAGGCGGGAAGATCCGAGTCGCTCGGACCCGTGAAAAAAAACATGAAGTTCTGGCGGGTTCGGATTCAGAGAAACCGAACCCACTCATCTCTACTCTTAACATGCCACTGTACGTGCGAGAAAAAAGATGCATAGAAATCACTGCCTCTCATAATCTCTCTTTTAACTGAATAGCAAATGCCGCTGCTGCAGGTTTTTACATCTTCTGTGCTTAATTGAATTCCCCTAAATATGTCCCTATGTGCATAATTCAGACCTGATCGTAGCACCAAATTTGTTAGCATTTGGGCAAAACCATGTGCACTGCAGGTGTGGCAGATATAACATGTGCAGAGAGAGTTAGATTTGGGTGGGTTATTTTTAGAGATGAGCGGGTTCGGTTCCTCGGGATCCGAACCCCCCCGAACTTCACCCATTTTACACGGTTTCGAGGCAGCCTCGGATCTTCCCGCCTTGCTCGGTTAACCAGAACGAGGCCGAACGTCATCATCCCGCTGTCGGATTCTTGCGAGATTCGTATTCAATATAAGGAGCCGCGCGTCGCCGCCATTTTCACTCGTGCTTTGAAGATTGAATGAAGAGGAAGCGTTCTCTCCCTGAAAAACTCCGTAATCTGTGCTCAGTGTGCTGCAAATATCTACGTTCTCTGCCTGAAAACGCTCTGTATCTGTGCTCAGTGTGCTGCAAATATCTGATCAGTGTGCTGCATTGTGGGGACTGGGGACCATATATTATATATATATATATATATATATATATATATACACATACACATATAATTTATTAATATTATACTTTTCTATAGCTTCTATACTGCTTGTCAGGACACATGGTCACAGTTACACCGCTCCATACTGAATTGTATACAATAATTTTAAATCATTTTCTATAGCTTCTATACTGCTTGTCAGGACACACATGTGTCACAGTTACACCGCTCTGTACTACTACAGATATACAGTAATATATATATACTTTTCTATAGCTTCTATACTGCTTGTCAGGACACATGGGTCACAGTTACACTGCTCTGTCTGTACTGATATATACAATAATATACTTTTCTATAGCTTCTAGTATTACAGTGCAGCATTTTGGTGACTAACAGTATATAGTTGTACAGTAGGCCATTGCTGTATCTTGCAGCTCTGTGTCACTGCAAGTATCTATCCATTCCATTTTCTTCCAGTGATTTGGACCAATAATACCATTGATTAGAATGAATAATTCCAGTGATATTGAGGTGTTTGTGTCGCTTAGCGTAGACGTCCAGCGACCACAGTGCACCTCTTTTTCTCTTTTCTTTGCATCATGTGCTGTTTGGGGCCAATTTTTTGAAGTGCCATCCTGTCTGACACTGCAGTGCCACTCCTAGATGGGCCAGGTGTTTGTGCCGCCCTCTTGGGTCACTTTGCTTAGTCATCCAGCGACCTCGGTGCAAATTTTAGGACTAAAAATAGTATTGTGAGGTGTTCAGAATAGACTGGAAATGAGTGGAAATTGTGGTTATTGAGGTTAATAATACTATGGGATCAAAATTACCCCCAAATTCTATGATTTAAGCTGTTTTTGAGGGGTTTTTGGAAAAAAAACACCCGAACCCGACAAAAAATTTTCAGGGAGGTTTTGCCAAAACGTGTCCGAATCCAAAACAAGGCCGCGGAACCGAATCAAAAAAAACACAAAACCCGAAAAATGTCCGGTGCACATCTCTAGTTATTTTTAGAGATGTGCACCGGACATTTTTCGGGTTTTGGATTCGGTTCCGCAGCCGTGTTTTGGATTCGGACGTGTTTTGGCAAAACCTCCCTTAAGAATTTTTGTCTGATTCGAGTGTGTTTTGGATTTGGGTGTTTTTTTTTTCAAAAACAGCTTAAATCATAGCATTTGGGGGTAATTTTGATCCTATGGTGGTATTAACCTCAATAACCATAATTTCCACTAATTTCCAGTCTATTCTGAGCACCTCACACCTCAGAATATTATTTTTAGTGCTAAAATTTGCACCGAGGTCGCTGGATGACTAAGCTAAGCGACCCAAGTGGGCGGCACAAACACCTGGCCTATCTAGGAGTGGCACTGCAGTGTCAGACAGGATGGCACTTTAAAAAAAATAGTTCCCAAACAGCACATGATGGAACGAAAAAAAGAGGTGCACCAAGGTCGCTGGATGGCTAAGCAAAGCGACACAAACACCTCAATATCACAGGAATTATTCGTTCTAATCAATGGTATTATTTATTGATCCAAATTACTGGAAGAAAATGACAATCACTGGAATTAAAAGCCAGTAACACAGGAATTATTCGTTCTAATCAATGGTATTATTGGTCCAAATCACTGGAAGAAAATGACAAAATCATTGGAATTAAATGGCAGTAATGTCGGGAATTATATCAAATGGCAGCACCACTGGACATATACGAAAGTGTCAGACATGATGGCACTTTAAAAAATTTTTTTTTATTATATAACAGGGACAACCCCACTGTCCTAACAATTGGTAGGGCTGATTAAACAAACAGACAGGGGGAAACTCCTGAATCCAGTTTCTAACCCCCTGGGTAATAGTTTTTATTACCCGGGATATAATAATAATCACTAAGGCTCCCCTCTAGTGATGTAGATAAGATTCCTACCCCCCCCCCCAGTGGACCCCCACATGGGAGTTTTTCCGCGTCATGCTGAGGACACTAAGGGAGTAGAATCCAACCTCTGAACCCGTGCACCTGTAGAGGGTGCAAACTTTCTGCTCTTTCTATGGCCTAGCCTCGTGCAGAAGTAGGCCCTCCCAAATTTTCTCGATCTGGCAGCCCAAGGGGACTGCATCAGAGAATCAGAGTTACGTCTTCTCACAGGTGGTGCTGCGGAAGGATTTGTATTCAGAGTGTCCCCAAGCGGTGTCTCACCTGCGAAGGGGAGGTACCTCTTGGATTCGGCGTCTGCGTTCCATTGGTGGATCCAGAGACCTCTGCGAGCCGCTACTGCCATGGAGGATGCTCTAGAATTCATCAGCCCAATGTCCCTCATGGCTTTCACCATGAATTTAGCCGAATCCTTTGTGACCTAGAATCAAGACAACATCATCCCTATGGACTGTGTCAAGGTCTTCTATTAAATTGTCTGACCATTTTAACATAGCCCTAGCTACCCAAGTGCATGCAATAGTGGGCCTAAGGGCGGCTCCAGTAGCCGTGTAAATGGATTTTAGAGTTGTCTCTATCTTGCGGTCAGTCGGCTCCCTTAACAAGGCCAAGCCTGGTACAGGTAATGTCAGTGGCGGATCCAGGGGGGGGGCACTCGGGCCCGTGCCCCCCCTGTCATTTGTGGCCTCCCCCCCCCCCGCTTGTGTCACGGAGACACGCTGCCGCTCAGTCCGGCGGCAGCATGTCTCAGCTGTCAGGAGGAGAGCGCGGCTATGTCTGGTGGCGTGTAGCGGACTTCAAACCAGCTGCCGGTTCGTGAGCCAATCAGGAGCCGCCGGTCCGCGAGCTCTGATTGGCTCACGAACCGGCGGCTAGTTTGAAGTCCTACATGCCGCCGCCGCCGCCAGACATAGCCGCTCTCTCCTCCTGACACTCTCAGAGCCGGGCAGAGAAGCAGCAGCAGTAAGCAGCTGCAGCACTGCTGTGGGGGCATTTGTATACCTGCTGTGGGGGCATTTGTATACCTGGCACTGTGGGGGCAATTGTTTAACTGGCACTGTGAAGGCATTTGTATACCTGGCACTGTGGGGGCATTTGTATACCTGGCACTGTAGGGGCATTTGTTTACCTGGCACTAGGGGGGCAATTGTTTAACTGCCACTGTGGGGGCAATTGTTTAACTGCCACTGTGGGGGCAATTGTTTAACTGCCACTGTGGGGGCATTTGTATACCTGACACTGTAGGGGCATTTTTGGATCTGGCACTGTGGGGCATTTGTATACCTGGCATTGTGGGGCATTTGTATACCTGGCACTGGGGGGGCAATTGTTTACCTGGCACTGTGGGGGCATTTGTTTACCTGGCACTGTGGGGGCATTTGTTTACCTGGCACTGTGGGGGCATTTGTTTACCTGGCACTGTGGGGGCATTTGTTTACCTGGCACTGTGGGGGCATTTGTATACCTGACACTGTGGGGGCATTTGTGGATCTGGCACTGTGGGGGCATTTGTGGATCTGGCACTGTGGGGGCAATTGTGGATCTGGCACTGTGGGGGCAATTGTGGATCTGGCACTGCACTATTGGGGTATATGTCTGTGTATCACGTCTCATTTTAATTGGCCACACCCATTTTTTTGGTGCCTCCGGCGCGCGCACACAGTACCTCTGTGGGACACTCTCTGTCTGATTGGTCGCCGCTTAGCCCCGCCGGGAGTGCCCCATTCTAGTGAATGGGGCGCGTGCGTGTCACGGCCCAGGCACAGACGGAACTCCATCTGTAATGTAAGGAGGCATAAGTCAGAACAAAAATATAGTGCTATGGATTCTTTGAGGTAGGGGGGCCCCAAATCGGTATTTCGCTTAGGGCCCCATGAGGTCTAAATCCGCCTCTGGCCGCCGCCGCACAGGGAGATGACGGGTGCCTGTCTCTCCTCACCGAAAGCCGGAGGCAGGAGCTCAGTACTGAGATCTGGCTTCCGGCGCTGTCACTGTGCGGCGTGCGCTATGGGAGAGACGTCGGTCATGACGTCTCTCTCATAGTGCTGAGGAGAGGGCGCCAAGAGAGGAGGACTGCAGCGGTCTGGGAGCGGGGCTCGGTAAGTATGATGTTTTTTTTCTACTGGGGGCAAACTACGGGGGGACATTACTACTGGGGGGGCATCAACAAGGGGCATTATTACTGGGGGGCATCTACTGGGGGCATTACTACTGGGGGGTCATCTATTGGGGGCAGATACTGGGGGACATTATTACTGGTGGCATCTACTGGGTGTATTAAAACTGGGGGCATTATTACTGGGGGGCATCTACTGGGGGCATTACTACTGGGAGGTCATCTATTGGGGGCAAACTCCTAGGGGGCATTACTACTGGGGGCAAACTACTGGAGGACATTATTACTGGGGGACATTATTACTGGGGGCCAACTACAAAGGGGCAAACTACAGGAGGGCATTACTACTGGTGGTGTAACTACAGGGGCATTACTACTGGCGGCGTAACTACAGGGGCATTACTACTTTGGGGCTAAACTACAGGGGGGCCAAACAACTGGGGGCATAACTACAGGGGGATAACTACAGGGACCAAACTACTGGGGGCATTACTACTGGAGGCTAAACTACAAGGGGGGCATAACTACAGGGGCTAAACTACAATGGGGCAAACTACAGGGGGGCATTACTACTGGTGGCTAAACTACAAGCAGGCAAACTACTGGGGGCATTACCATTGGGAGGCTAAACTAAAGGGGAGGGGGGGCATTACCACTGGGGGCATAACTACTAGGGCGCTAAATGACTGCGGGCATTACTACAGGCAACATTACTACTGGGGGCAATACGGGCATTGCATAAGGGGCACCACTACTATGGGGTCTATATAAGGGGCACTACCAGTACAGTGGACATTGCATAATGAGCGCTACAACTGTGGGCATTGTATAAGAAGCGCCACCTCACATGCACCGAAGCTGCACGCAAATGTACTTGCCCCTTCCATGGTGACCCCCCCCCCCCTATTATTTTCTTATGGATCCGCCCCTGGGTAATGTAATTACCCCTGATGGCCTGTACACCGAAACGTCCATTATGGGAGGAATCTCCCATCTCCTTCTATCCTCCTCAGGAAAGGGATATGTCTTAAGTAATTTATTGGGGATGTGAAAAACCTCTTCTGGGTTTAACCAAGTCACTAATGATTTTGCATTTAGCATACAAGAATTTTCCTCTATTTGTATAGGTATTTCTAACACATCCCTAATGGCATTGATAAATTGCAGTTTTTTATATTCCAATCTATCATAGTGCCCCACTCTAACTTCTGTGTCGATCCCTGTGTCGTCATTGATGTCCGCGTTGGCCTGCAAGACCTGTGTATCAGGAGCTGAGGGGGTCCTAGATGAAATGGACTGATCCATATCTAGAGCATTCTTTGTAGCTTTTTTCCAGGAACTTAATAGAGTATGCCCTAATGAACTCTGAGGAATCTTATTTCCTAGGCTATCCAGCCATTCTGTCTCCATCCTAATGTGATGAAACCACTCAAGGCAATCCTGAGTACCTGGTACAGACTCCTCTGAGGAAGACACCTCCACAACCTCCAAAACATTTTGTTCTGACATGACACTGACCAGTGATACTGAGCACTGTTCAGGATACTAGAAGTAACACGGAGCAGAAAGATACAGCAATGGGCTACTGTACTGTACTACCATATACTGGTCAGTGGTCACCACAATGCAGCAATGATAATAATGAGCACAGATACTGAGCACTGTTCTGGATAATAGAACTGACACGGAGCAGCAAAATACAGCAATGGACTACTGTACTGTACTACTATATATATATATATATATATATATACTGGTCACCACAATGCAGCACTGATACTGAGCACAGATATTGAGCTGAGATTTAGCTGATATTGGGCTATTCAGGCAGAGGACATAGCGAGAGGACGTGGCTATCTCGACAATGCACGAGTTAAAATGGCAGCAATGCGCGGCTCTTTATATGGAATCCGAATCTCGCGGGAATCCGACAGCGGGATGATGACGTTTTTCCCCGTTCGGGTTTTGCGTGTTAGGCGGGAAGAAGCTAGGCTGCCTCTGACCCGTGTAAACCACGTGAAGTTCGGGGGGGTTCGGAACTCGACGAACCGAACCCGATCATCTCTAGTTATTTTGTTTCTGTGCAGGGTAAATACTGGCTGTTTTATTTTTACACTGCAATTTAGATTTCAGTTTGAACACACCCCACACAAATCCAACTCTCTCTACACATGTTATATCTGCCCCCCGTGCAGTACACATGGTTTTGCTCATTTGCTAACAAATTTGCTGCTACGATCAGGTCTGAATTTAGGGCCCTATACTCTTTGCCATCTGCCGCCGAGCTGCCCGACGGTGGATACGGCTGACGGGCAACCCGGCGGCGGGGGGAAGTGACAGGGGCAGTGAAGTTTCTTTCCTCCCCCTGTCCCCCGGCTCCATAGAAGTGCAGGCAAATATGGACGAGATCGTCCATATTGGCCTGCATGCACAGGTGACGGGGCACCAGCGATGAACGAGCGCAGGGCAGTGCATCGTTCATCGCTGGTGCCTCCACACTGAAAGATATGAACGGTATCTTGTTCATATCTTTCAGTCATATCTCCCAGTGTGTAGGGCCCATTAGGCCCTATGATCATTGTTACACATGAATCCATTATAGCAAGCAGTGAGTATGACCAATTCATAACAAGAGTACTGTATCAGCTACAGTGTATCAATGCCCTATTATGGCGTTGACATAGAGCTGAAATTCCTTCTATTGGATCCTGGAATTTGACCCTTCCACCAGAAGACACCCAGAGAGACGGCCAAAGACCACTTACGGTGTAGTATTTTAAAAAATATTTAATATAAAATATGATCAGTATAAAATATGTTTACATGGCATGCATTATCATTGCAGTAAGATTCTTCTTGTGTGTGTATTTGTTGATTATATATACAGTATATATATTTATATACAGCAGCATGTTCTTTAGATGTTTGTCTCATACAGTACAATCTCCACAATATGGTCATTGTTACAAATGTTATATCACAGAGCGACTGTGACCATTTGCTATCAAGAGTATCCATTATGCAATGTATTCATGGCTGTAGATCACTGTACTTGTCCTGTGATTCGTATTGCAAAGCCTATATGAAATACAAGTATATATTGTTACACCACATACAGTACATTATACACACAAATACACATATAGTATCTACACACATCCATCATTATGGCAACATTTTTATAAGACCTGCTTATCAAGCTCGATGTGTTATGTTGATATGTCTATTGATGTAGCCCAATAGGAACCAGTGGGATGTGACACAGTGGGTCTTAAGCAGGTTAGCTGGTTTTATTAGGGAGTAGCAGGTACCGGGTAACAACACTGGATGCAGTTATACACACACAGGTATCAGTGGTAGCCTGAAACATACAGGGGACTCTGTGCGTGGTAGTGAGCCAGGTACAGGATGCACCTACAGGCTGCGCACTTACTGTATATAACAGTGGGGTGTTTACCAGAGGCGGCTCCTACCTTTTTTGGGCAGGGGGACTGCCATTGCCCATGCTGGAGAGGAGAGAACCGGCGCCTGCGCAATTGATCTGGCAGGGACCTGTGTATGTGCTCAGCGAAACATTGGGAATAATCATGAAAAACAGTGATTTTTTTTTAACCAACAGTTGGATACCCCCCTATTGACAATGCGTTTAATAAAACTGCACAGGTTTGTGCCTTTGGTGAATGTAAAAAACAGGGATATTTCCTTAAACAACCATTGAAAAAGTGGTCTTGGAGTTGAGAGGGTGATTTATGGGTGTGGTCCGTGGCTTGGCAGCAGCTTTTCAGGCAGACAAATAGAATTTAAAAAATACTAGTTCCTATGCTTCAAAAATCTAAATTCAGCTCAGGAAACTGCTGCCTCCTCCTGTCACTCATTTCTTAGCCGAGTGACCATTACTTCCCTTATTCTCAGACTTTAGCCAGTGATATAAAGTCCGGTGGGGGATTATGAAGGCTCTTCATTATAAAATGAACATACAAGATCATTTGTTTTCTGAAAACACTTACCATATATGTAGACCCTGGCTCATTAGGAAACCCCTAGAATAGATAAGAAAAATAGAGATTTTACAGTATTAGTATAAATCTAGTATTTGCAGTGTCGGACTGGGGCAGGTAGGGCCCACCGGGGGAATGCAGTGGTAGGGGCTCATGTTTAGGGATGTGGCCTGCCACCTCATTGGTTTGACTAACCATTAGAGAGTGCACGTCTGGGCCCCTTCATAAATATATACAGTAAATTCAGCTGCTGCATGCATGAGAATGTACCAGATTAATAACAGCAATGCACTGTAGAAAATACACCATAGTCCAGTATAAGGTAATATATGTATAATGTATAATTCAAGTGCACAGTCTGGAACCTGATCCTTAGAGCAGGAGGTGGGCCCCCAGGCAGTGGGGCCTACCGGTGGTTTCCCCTGCACCCCTGTGGGCCAGTCCAAGCCTGAGTATTTGATTATAGATTTATACACTGATTCTGGCTGTTAGGGCATTCTTCTCATCATTTACCTAGGCAAATGAAGCCCCTCCCCTGAAATACGTGGTCAAGTAGATCTGACTCTGAATACATGCAGAGATCTGAATTTAATGTTGAACACGTGATGCAGCAGTTACAGTATAGCTGCTTTACAGGAAACTCTGAATCAGGGGCCTGCTTCAGATCCGAAGCTATTATAGCACTTGTCACAAAGTACAGATGTTCAGTACTTTGCAAATATATACAGTACGGGTTCTGCGTTGTCGGAAGCAGAACAGATCCAGACAGCAAGAGATTGACAGTCTGCAGCCTTTTGGGGGCACGATGGCCTCCATTTCCCAAAACAGAGGTGTGTCACCTCCGTTCTGTGGGAGAGCCAAGGCCAGGATCTCCATCTGCTGAGATTTCCCGGCCTCTTGGTAGGAGCTGCTGCAGACAGCTTGCTTGACCTCATGGGTCACTTAGGTGGCCAATGGTGTTGCAAGGGATCAAATGCTGAGTCCTAGGATGCAGCACTAGATCATAAATGCATACAGGAGGCATCTACTTACACCAGACACCTCCTGCTGCATTACCATAACTGGCCATTCCTGCTGCTTCCAAGTGAGCAGCAGCAATGCACTTTCTGTCCACATCTGAATTATGCCCCAGGTCCTCAATGTCTTACTGCTGTCCAAGTGCTGATGGAGAGCAAAGAAAGCAGGGTCTGACTGGCCCACAAAGGTACACGGGAAACCCCCGGTGGGCCCCGCTGCCTGAAGGCCCACCCCCTCCTCTAGGGTTCAGGTTCCACACTATTTATACATCATGCATGTTACATTATACTGCACAGGACATGGTGTATTTTCTACAGTGCATTAATCTGGTAAATTATCATGCATGGACTATTTTTATAAAGGGGCCACATGCACTCTGTAGTGGTTAGCCAACCCGCACTGTAGTGGTTTGCTGGCCCACCGGCACTGGAGGCTGGCAGCCCCCCTATGCATGGGCCCCTACCACTGCATTCCCCTGGTGGGCCCTTCATGCCCTAGTCCGACACTGCATGAAAGTGTAAATAATGATTGCTGGAATCCCTGATGTGCTTACACAAAGCTACAGTCGCTGTCATATGGTACAGCTGAATAACGTTATGATTAGTCACAATGTAGACTGTGCAGAAACCCCACTTTGATCTTTAATATTAACAGGCTCCCCAACTGTACAGTATGTATAATCAACGCTTCAGATAGACCACCTTGTGGATGGCTGATTGACCCAGTAATGTCAGTATATTTTCTCAGAAAACACTGGATCATATGTTTTAAGTTTACTACAGGTTGAGTATCCCATATCCAAATATTCCAAAATACGGAATATTCTGAAATACAGGATTTTTTGAGTGAGAGTGAGATAATGAAACCTTTGTTTTCTGATGGCTCAGTGTACACAAACTTTGTTTAATACACAAAGTTATTAAAAATATTGTATTAAATGACCTTCAGGCTGTGTGTATAAGGGCCCTCATTCCGAGTTGATCGGTCGCAAGGCGAATTTAGCAGAGTTACACACGCTAAGCGGCCGCCTACTGGGAGTGAATCTTAGCTTCTTAAAATTGCGACCGATGTATTCGCAATATTGCGATTACTAACTACTTAGCAGTTTCAGAGTAGCTCCAGACTTACTCTGCCTGTGCGATCATTTCAGTGCTTGTCGTTCCTGGTTGACGTCACAAACACACCCAGCGTTCGCCCAGGCACTCCCACCGTTTCCCCGGCCACTCCTGCGTTTTTTCCGGAAACGGTAGCGTTTTCAGCCACACGCCCCTGAAACGCCGTGTTTCCGCCCAGTAACACCCATTTCCTGTCAATCACATTACGATCGCCGGAGCGAAGAAAAAGCCGTGAGTAAAATTACTTTCATCATAGTAAAGTTACTTGGCGCAGTCGCAGTGCGAACATTGCGCATGCGTACTAAGCGGATTTTCACTGCGATGCGATGAAAAATACCGAGCGAACAACTCGGAATGAGGGCCAAGGTGTATATGAAACATAAATGCATTATTTGCTTAGACTTGGGTCCCATCGCCATGACATCTCATTATGGGATGCAATTATTCCAAAATGTGGAAAAATCCGATATCCAAAATATTTCTGGTCCCAAGCATTTGGATAAGGGATACTCAACCTGCATTAGTAGTAGTGTAATGTGAGATTTCTATCACACACCTTTAGGACAGGTGTACTGTACCACCCCTTTAACTGACCTAAGCAAAAGAATCTTTTAATTCAGTGTACATGAGCGAGATGTGTTCATTAAATATTTAAAAAAAACAGGCAGTGATGTGTAACCGTGTTCATCCCAAATAAGAGACCTAAATAAATGACCCATAGCTGCTGCTCACCTCAGAAGCGGGTTGCTGAACCTCACAAAATTAAGTGAACCCCCTTATCCCCCCATAAAAAAAATTGAACAAACATTGATTGCCTCAGCCCCCTACAGAAGACTGACCTCACATGCTGGGCTGTCACCTATAGCTGCAGGGCAAATTGCAGGAAACCAGCCACCAGTCACTCCAGAAAGTTCAGACCAGTGAGTGCCTCCCTCCAGAGAGTCCAGACCTGGCCAGTGGGTTGGAACTTGGTCTCACTCCCTCTCTCCCTCACCGTCCTCAGCGCTCATAACCTCAATGTCTCATCACTTTCCTCAGCCCTCAGCCTCTCATCACCTTTGTCAGCCACAGCCCCATCGTCTTCCTCAGCTATAGCCCAGATCAACATCCTCAGCCACAGCCCCATCACCTTTCTCAGCTCCATCATCTTCCTCACCCCCCAGCCCATTCCTCAACCCCATCACCTTCCTCCAACCCCAGCTTTATCCTCATCCTCACCCCTCAGCTCCATGACCTACCTCAACCCCAGCCCCATCACCACCCTCAGCGCCATCACTACCCTCAGCTCAATCGCCACCCTCAGCCTCATCACCTTTCTCAGCCTCATCACCTTTCTCAACCCCATCACCTTCCTCAGCCCACAGCCCCTTCCTCAGCCCCCATCCTCTTCCTCAGCTCCATCATCATCTTCAGCCCCCAGCGCAATCACCTATCACTGCACTCTGCCTCAGCACTGACGTGGACAATGTGCATGTGGTGACCTATGACCTCACTCAACTGACTGTAAAGGCACTCCCAGCCCGGGACGAAACTGGGAAGAGCTTAGCACTGCTTGGGCCAGGCTGCAAGGGAGCTGCTCCGTGGGTAAGGGTCCCAGCAGTGGCCACACAATGCCCTCCGGACATTCTCGGTGCATTGAGCTCACGCTCCTCACTACACCTCTGCATGTAACCAACTGTCAACAGTGGTAAACAGATAGATAAAGCATACTTACCTCATACTTGCCTACTCTCCTGAAAGATGCAGGAGACTCACGCTTTTATTTTTTAAGCAGTCTCCCCCATCCACGGAAGAGTAGGCAAATCTCCTCCTTCCTAGGGAAGTGAGTGGGGTGCAAGTCACCGAAGTTTAGGCATCTGGCAGCGGCAGCGAGGATAAACATCACATATCACAGAATTAAGCCCCACCCTTTACGTATGGACTGCAAATCACTGCTTTTTTTTGGGATTGGGGGTAAGGCCTAATAACGTGTCAGTCGGCCCCACCCCTGAAGCGGCCAGCAGCATCTCCTGCGAATTGCATACTTTTAGCCATGCCCCTTGTCGACGGAAGGACCCCTAATGACATGGAGACACCGCCGCCGAAATGGTAGCTGCTCCTGGAGAGGAGTTACTTAAATTAGGTAAGAAAGAGATAGATAGATAGATAGATAGATAGATAGATAGATAGATAGATAGATAGATAGATAGATAGATAGATAGATAGATAGATACTGCTTCATAATTTGACTGTAGGACTTTAGAAAACCTAAATTCTGCAAGGGGATACATTTATATTATTAGGCTACCAAATAAGTTATATGAACAAAACCAGTTGATTTGTGTTAATCCACTGTAAAAAAAAAAAATTGCAGATAGTCAACGAAAAATAATGTAACACACACTTTAGTTTATCATGCAGATGTTATATAAAAGGAAAACAATTCTGGAGAAAAAAAATATTTTATAACAAAACTACAGTAGTTACCAGCCCGTCAAAATGACGGAACAACATAAGAGTAAATGTCAGTGTTGGTGACTGTGTGCTCCTAAATGGAGCAACACTTGAATTGCTATGTCAAGCGATATCTAATGTCCAGCGTACACAACACTTGAATTCTCCCCATAGAGGTGAGGAGCAGTGTTAGCCTTTTAATATATTGGATAGATTGGGTGTGGTATATTATGCTGAAACTAACATAATGTTGACTTTGCTAAAATGTTGACATCATGGACATTGGTATTTAAGATGTAAGCTTAACCCTGATATAACCCTGACCTAACCATAATCATAATGACAGCCCAACCCTAACCCTAATTGAAGCCAAACCCTAACCGAAGAAATCATGTGTCAATATCCTGAATGTCAGCAGTTAGATCATATTGTCATTACTGTGTCAACATTTTGAATGTCAACTTGATGATTTCATATCAATAGAATAGGATTTAGGTATATCTATTAGGCCCTACACACATGCCGATATTCTGAAAGATATGAACGATCTCGTTCATAAATGAACGAGAACTCGTTCATATCTTTCAGTGTGGAGACTCCAGCGATGAACGATGCGCGGCCCCGCGCTCGTTCATCGCTAATCTCCCGTCGGCTGTGCATGCAGGCCAATATGGACGATCTCGTCCATATTTGCCTGCACTTCAATGCAGCCGGGTGACGGGGGGAGTGAAGAAACTTCACTCCCCCCGTCACTGCCCCCCCGCCGCCGGGTTGCTCGTCGGCCGTATCGGCCGTCGGGCACCTCGGCGGCGCATCGCCGAGTGTGTAGGGCCCCTAAGGCTCAGCACAGATGGTTAAATCAAATTGACTGAGGTGCTAATTAAGTCACCTGTGGCCAAGCTGGATACATTTAAAACCTGGATTGTTGGGGTGCCTTAAGGACCACGTTTGGGAACCTCTGCTATAGACCTAAAAGTAGAGGTTTAAATCTAATGCTAACTAGAGATGTGCCCGGAGCCTCGTGTTCTGGTTTTGGCAAAACCACGCTCAAGTGTTTAGGTTTTGATTCGGATTTGGTTTTGAAAACTGATAAAAACAGCTAAAATCATGTAATTTGGACCTATTTGTATTCCTGCAGTATTACTGACATCAGAAGGGAGGGAATTACAAGCATTACAAAACCAAAGATTTGTATCTAAAATCAGAGTTCCGACATGAGGGAAGTTCCGATTCGGGATTCAACTCATATCCCCTAAATTTCCGTGATTTTGAATTTCTATAAAAACCAAACACACATTTCCAATGCTAACAAAATTATAAAGCATGCAATGCAAACTAACATTTAATACCATCATTTATGTAGAAAACATGTAATAATGCAAAACTTCTAGAGCAATATTTTATAACATAAAATTAATTTAGTAACATGGAGGCCAATCAAAAAGTTCAGTGGATGTTCCTAGATTTCTATTGGTTTCTTCAATAAGGGGTCTACAGTATGTGCATTACAAAGCCTTGAAGAGAGATAAAGTCAACAGAGACAAAGTACCAGTCAACAAGCTCCTAACGGTCCTTTTTGCAAACACAGCCTGTAACTTGACAGTAAGGAGCTGATTGGCTGGTAGTTTATCTCCGTCCACTTTATCTCTCTCCAATGTTTAGTAAATAGACCCCTACTGTAAGTCACCTAAGTGCTTCACTCATCCTGCCTCTGAGAAATGACATTAATATTCCCACTTCTCACTGGTGTATAGATTATGCATATAAACTTTAAGAAATACATGAAAGTAAAAAAACACACAAAAAACTGGTGCTCTAAGTGGCGATCATAATCTCTCCCATAATCACACTTTATACTCCAGTTTTCTTTTATTTTACGGTCATAAAGTTGTAAAGGGGTGGTATTTAGGTTGCCGGCTGTTGGAATCCCGGCGCATAGTATACCGGCGGCGTAATCCCGACACCCAGCATACCAACATCTTTTCTCCCTCTTGGGGGTCCACGACCCCCCTGGAGGGAGAATAGATAGTGTGGTGCAAGTAGCGCACCACCGCTGCCCGCAAGGGGCTCATTTATGCTCGCCCAGCTGTCAGTATGCCGGTGGTCGGGATTCCGGCACCGGTCTGCTGGCCGCCGGCATATCATACTACACCCGTTGTAAAGTACAGACACACACAACAACACACACATACACGCAATTCCATTATTTTTAAGGTATATTACAATAAAATAATGTATGCATTATTTGATTTTTTTTTTATCAGCAGACCACTTTAGATTCAGTTTCCTTCTTCCTTTCATTATAGTGACCTATGGACCTTTTCTCAACCACATATCATCTGTATGAGAGACTTATGAATTCTGACTTATTATTTATTTTAGTTATTTATTTATTTATTGGAATGCTGTCAGCAAGGGCGTAGCTACCATAGGTGCAGACAGTGCAGCTGCTATGGGGCCCAGAGCTGAGAGAGGCCCACCTTCCCTGTCAAGTTGCATGTGATATAGGGGCCCTTACAAACTTTTGACTTGAGACCCCTAACATATATCTTGTTATGCCCCTGGACCTGCTCATTGTAATGTGTTATAACATGAACTGGAGAGCATTATAATGTTACCTAACATGAACTGGGGCACTGCATTGTGGCACAATATGAAGTGGAGGCACTATAGTGTGGCATAATATGAATAGGGGGCACTGTAATGTGACATAATATGAACTGGGGACACTATGTCATAAAGTGAATTGGGGGTACTGTGTCGCATATTGCGTAGTGGGACAGCCATACAGTGTGACATAATGTGAACTAGGGCACTTTTATGGTTCAAAAATAAACTAGGCACTACTATGGAGCATAAAATTAATAATTGCCGCAGAGAGGTGTCTCTCTAGAATCATTGGGACAGGGGGCCCTTTAAAATATTGCTATGGGGCCCATAAGGTTCTGGCTACGCCCCTGGCGGTCAGGCATATAGTATATAAGAAGTTAGTTCCTTCCAGTTCTCATATTATGGGCACAGTTCTATCTGGCCTCTCCACAACGCCAAGCCTGCTTACTATAAAATATTTAAGAGATTTGTGTATTTCATTTATAACAGTTAATAACCATAATTAATATCTGGTGATAACAAAACTTGCAGGTGTTTTCAGATTTAATTTTCTGATACGAGATCAGTTTTCTAGCATAAAATCATTATTTTGTAGTAGAAATTATATAAAATTGTGTCAGTATTTAAAGATCTGTGTTGCATCACTGGTTTCTACAAAACACATTTTGAAAATTCATATGTGCGCCATTTTCACAGTGATTCCACAGCGGTCCTGTAGTCGGCGCGGGACTTCGGAGGGGTAAGAATTGAAAAAACGGGTACAGCGTGTGTGGTGGGGGCCCCCTCTGGAAGAACTGAACACTGATGTATGCAATTAGACATTTGCATATAAGATTTTAAGCTATTCATTTAGGGACACATAGGTCTTTACTCACCGCTGTAGCAGTCTGTACATTGTAATACTCAGTCAGTGGGTCATCCTTCTTATTTGAGATTTCTGTTGGTTAATTAGAAATACTTAGATGCATTTACATTTATTATAATCTAGGGTATTACTGTCTTATGCAGATGTATGATGCTAAGCGAGTTGGCATTTTATTCAGAAGGCCATCTACTACAACTAGTAGCTGGTTCGATACGCGAGGTTAACACTTACTATGTCCATAATGAGTATTTCGCCATGGCAATGCCGGTGTCAGATCACAGCACGCTACTTAGAGCACTGTAACCGTGCGGGCAGGGGCGTAGCTATGCCAGACGGGGGCCCATAGCATACTTCCATGCCGCGGAACAGGCCTGCCCCCCGCCGCTGCGCGTGCCCCCCTGTGGATTACTCCATAGAAACCCCTTCCCCGCAGCACTCACCATTGGGGCTGCACTGCCGCCTCATCCGCTCTCCCTGCAGGCACGGCTCCACCCCGTGTCTCCTTACAGACGCTGGGAGGAGGCATAGCCGTGGTCCAGGGATGTCATTGCAGACTCAGCCATGCCTTCTCCCAGCATTAATACTCAGAAGAGGCGGAGCTGGCAGCCGGGGGAGCAGGTGTGGCTGCAATGCAGCAGCCACACCTAAAGGTAAAAGATGCCAGCGCCGGGGCTCACTCAGTAACAACAGTAGGTGCAGGGGAAGGCTTGGGCCCCAGAGACAACTCGGGCCCCATAGCAGTCGCATCCCTTGCACCTATGGTAGCTACGCCCATGCGTGTGGGTGTTATAACATTACACATACTGCATACTGGAGGAAGGAACAGTTACTGAATTTGGGAGATAATGAGCAGTGTGAACAATCAAGCACACAACCCCCCCAGCACTTCCTGTACTGTAAAACTGAAGATTAGGGTGATCATTACATATGGGCTTGCTGGGCAGCTGCACAAGTGCCCCACAATTCTAGGTGCCTTTGAGCAGGGTGGGTTGGGCCATGGGCATCTGCCCCCCCCCCCACCACCACCACCACCACCACCACCACCACCACATCCCCACACACACAAACACTTGGGAGGCAAGTAGGAAATACTGATCAGCCACCCTGATTGGGAATAACACACAATAAGAATGGCAGGCAGCATTCTCTACCTGCTTCTCAGCCTGCAGTGAGACAGTGAATGCTGATTGGTGGATAGTTGGATCTATGCAGCATTCTCTACCTGCCTCCCAGCCTGTAGCCAGAGAGTGAATGGCTATCAGCATGCTGATTGGTGGATGACTGGAGTTTTCGACCAATCAGAGTGCTGACAGCCATTCAGATGGTATGTCCATCTGTATTAATATGCACACATAACAAAAATGAGACAAATATATTTATAATTCACATTTGCTCAGTGCTGTTAAGTACTACACCATGGGCCTAATTCTGAGTTGATCGCAACAGAAAATTTGTTAGCAGTTGGGTAAAACCATGGCCCTCATTCCGAGTTGATCGGTCGCAAGGCGAATTTAGCAGAGTTACACACGCTAAGCCGCCGCCTACTGGGAGTGAATCTTAGCTTCTTAAAATTGCGACCGATGTATTCGCAATATTGCGATTACTAACTACTTAGCAGTTTCAGAGTAGCTCCAGACTTACTCTGCCTGTGCGATCAGTTCAGTGCTTGTCGTTGCTGGTTGACGTCACAAACACACCCAGCGTTCGCCCAGGCACTCCCACCGTTTCTCCGGCCACTCCTGCGTTTTTTCCGGAAACGGTAGCGTTTTCAGCAACACGCCCCTGAAACGCCGTGTTTCCGCCCAGTAACACCCATTTCCTGTCAATCACATTACGATCGCCGGAGCGAAGAAAAAGCCGTGAGTAAAAATACTTTCTTCATAGTAAAGTTACTTGGCGCAGTCGCAGTGCGAACTTTGCGCATGCGTACTAAGCGGATTTTCACTGCGATGCGATGAAAAAGAACGAGCGAACAACTCGGAATGAGGGCCCATGTGCACTGCAGGGGGGACAGATATAACATGTGCAGAGAGAGTTAGATTTGGGTGGGGTGTATTCAAACTGAAATCTAAATTGCAGTGTAAAAATAAAGCAGCCAGTATTTACCCTGCACAGAAACAAAATACCCCACCCAAATCTAAGTCTTTGCAAATGTAAAATCTGCCCCCTGCAGTGCATATGGGCCCTCATTCCGAGTTGATCGCTCGCTAGCTACTTTTAGCAGCATTGCACACGCTAGGCCGCCGCCCTCTGGGAGTGTATCTTAGCTTAGCAGAAGTGCGAACGAAAGGTTAGCAGTTCTGCTATTAAATAATTCTCTGCAGTTTCTGAGTAGCTCCAGACCTACTCCTAGATTGCGATCACTGCAGACTGTTTGGTTCCTGGTTTGACGTCACAAACACGCCCTGCGTTCGGCCAGCCACTCCCTCGTTTCTCCAGCCACTCCTGCGTTTTTCCCTGGCACGCCTGCATTTTTTAACACACTCCCTGAAAACGGCCAGTTTCCGCCCAGAAACACCCACTTCCTATCAATCACACTACGATCACTTGAGCGATGGAAAAACGTTGCTCGAGCTTGTGTAAAACTACAAAGTTTTGTGTGAAAGTACTTAGCGCATGCGCGCTGCATACCATGCACATGCGCAGAATTGCCGATTTCTGAACAAATCGCTGCGAAAAACGTCAACGAGCGATCAACTCGGAATCAGGGCCTTGGTTTTGCCCAATTGCTAACAAACTTGCTGCTGCGATCAACTCAGAATTACCCCCCATATTCAGTCCTGTTTATTGTGTACATCTCTCCCATTACCTCTCTGCTCCTCTGTCACAGGAAGGACACATCTCTTATACAGTATACTACACCATATTCACCAATGTTATTATACATGTCTCTCCCATTACCTCTCTGCTCCTCTCTCACAGGAAGGACACATCTCTTATACAGTATACTACACCATATCCACCAATGTTATTATACATGTCTCTCCCATTACCTCTCTGCTCCTCTCTCACAGGAAGGACACATCTCTTATACAGTATACTACCCCATATTCACCAATGTTATTATACACGTCTCTCCCATTACCTCTCTGTTCCTCTCTCACAGGAAGGACACATCTCTTATACAGTATACTACACCATATTCACCAATGTTATTATACATGTCTCTCCCATCACCTCTCTGCTCCTCTCTCACAGGAAGGACACATCTCTTATACAGTATACTACACCATATTCACCAATGTTATTATACATGTCTCCCCCATTACCTCTCTGCTCCTCTGTCACAGGAAGGACACATCTCTTATACAGTATACTACACCATATTCACCAATGTTATTATACATGTCTCCCCCATTACCTCTCTGCTCCTCTGTCACAGGAAGGACACATCTCTTATACAGTATACTACACCATGGCCCTCATTCCGAGTTGTTCGCTCGGAAAAAATCTTCGCATCGCAGCGATTTTCCGCTTAATGCGCATGCGCAATGTCCGCACTGCGACTGCGCCAAGTAAATTTGCTATGCACATAGTAATTTTACTCACGGCTTTTTCATCGTTCTGGCGATCGTAATGTGATTGACAGGAAATGGGTGTTACTGGGCGGAAACAGGCCGTTTTATGGGCGTGTGGGAAAAAACGCTACCGTTTCCGGAAAAAACGCAGGAGTGGCCGGAGAAACGGGGGAGTGTCTGGGCGAACGCTGGGTGTGTTTGTGACGTCAAACCAGGAACGACAAGCACTGAACTGATCGCAGATGCCGAGTAAGTCTGAAGCTACTCAGAAACTGCTACGAGGTGTGTAATCGCAATATTGCGATTACTTCGTTCGCAATTTTAAGATGCTAAGATTCACTCCCAGTAGGCGGCGGCTTAGCGTGAGCAACTCTGCTAAAATCGCCTTGCGAGCGAACAACTCGGAATGAGGGCCCATATTCACCAATGTTATTATACACGTCTCCCCCCCATTACCTCTCTGCTCCTCTCTCACAGGAAGGACACATCTCTTATACAGTATACTACACCATATTCACCAATGTTATTATACACGTCTCCCCCCATTACCTCTCTGCTCCTCTCTCACAGGAAGGACACATCTCTTATACAGTATACTACACCATATTCACCAATGTTATTATACATGTCTCTCCCATTACCTCTCTGCTCCTCTCTCACAGGAAGGACACATCTCTTATACAGTATACTACACCATATTCACCAATGTTATTATACACGTCTCTCCCATTACCTCTCTGCTCCTCTCTCACAGGAAGGACACATCTCTTATACAGTATACTACACCATATTCACCAATGTTATAATACTCGTCTCTCCCATTACCTCTCTGCTCCTCTCTCACAGGAAGGACACATCTCTTATACAGTATACTACACCATATTCACCAATGTTATTATACATGTCTCCCCCCATTACCTCTCTGCTCCTCTCTCACAGGAAGGACACATCTCTTATACAGTATACTACACCATATTCACCAATGTTATTATACATGTCTCTCCCATTACCTCTCTGCTCCTCTCTCACAGGAAGGATACATCTTTTATACAGTATACTACACCATATTCACCAATGTTATTATACATGCCTCTCCCATTACCTCTCTGCTCCTCTGTCACAGGAAGGACACATCTCTTATACAGTACAGTATACTACACCATATTCACCAATGTTATTATACATGTCTCTCCCATTACCTCTCTGCTCCTCTCTCACAGGAAGGACACATCTCTTATACAGTATACTACACCATATTCACCAATGTTATTATACACGTCTCTCCCATTACCTCTCTGCTCCTCTCTCACAGGAAGGACACATCTCTTATACAGTATACTACACCATATTCACCAATGTTATTATTAGAGATGAGCGGGTTCGGTTTCTCTGAATCCGAACCCGCACGAACTTCATGTTTTTTTCACGGGTCCGAGCAGACTCGGATCCTCCCGCCTTGCTCGGTTAACCCGAGCGCGCCCGAACGTCATCATGACGCTGTCGGATTCTATATAAGGAGCCGCGCGTCGCCGCCATTTTCACACGTGCATTGAGATTGATAGGGAGAGGACGTGGCTGGCGTCCTCTCCATTTAGATTAGGGTTGAGAGAGAGAGAGAGAGAGATTGACCTGAGGCTGTGATACTGTAGAAGAGAGTGCAGAGTTTAGTGACTGACGACCACAGTGACCACCAGACAGTGCAGTTGTTTGTTTTATTTAATATATCCGTTCTCTGCCTGAAAAAAACGATACACACAGTGACTCAGTCACATACCATATCTGTGTGCACTGCTCAGCCCAGTGTGCTGCATCAATGTATATATATATCTGACTGTGCTCAGCTCACACAGCTTATAATTGTGGGGGAGACTGGGGAGCACTGCAGTGCCAGTTATAGGTTATAGCAGGAGCCAGGAGTACATAATATTATATTAAAATTAAACAGTGCACACTTTTGCTGCAGGAGTGCCACTGCCAGTGTGACTAGTGACCAGTGACCTGACCACCAGTATATATAATATTAGTAGTATACTATCTCTTTATCAACCAGTCTATATTAGCAGCAGACACAGTACAGTGCGGTAGTTCACGGCTGTGGCTACCTCTGTGTCGGCACTCGGCAGCCCGTCCATAATTGTATATACCACCTAACCGTGGTTTTTTTTTCTTTCTTTATAGTCATACTAGTTACGAGTATACTATCTCTTTATCAACCAGTCTATATTAGCAGCAGACACAGTACAGTGCGGTAGTTCACGGCTGTGGCTACCTCTGTGTCGGCACTCGGCAGCCCGTCCATAATTGTATATACCACCTAACCGTGGTTTTTTTTTCTTTCTTTATACATACATACTAGTTACGAGTATACTATCTCTTTATCAACCAGTCTATATATTAGCAGCAGACACAGTACAGTGCGGTAGTTCACGGCTGTGGCTACCTCTGTGTCGGCACTCGGCAGCCCGTCCATAATTGTATATACCACCTAACCGTGGTTTTTTTTTCTTTCTTTATACATACATACTAGTTACGAGTATACTATCTCTTTATCAACCAGTCTATATATTAGCAGCAGACACAGTACAGTGCGGTAGTTCACGGCTGTGGCTACCTCTGTGTCGGCACTCGGCAGCCCGTCCATAATTGTATATACCACCTAACCGTGGTTTTTTTTTCTTTCTTTATACATACATACTAGTTACGAGTATACTATCTCTTTATCAACCAGTCTATATATTAGCAGCAGACACAGTACAGTGCGGTAGTTCACGGCTGTGGCTACCTCTGTGTCGGCACTCGGCAGCCCGTCCATAATTGTATATACCACCTAACCGTGGTTTTTTTTTCTTTCTTTATACATACATACTAGTTACGAGTATACTATCTCTTTATCAACCAGTCTATATTAGCAGCAGACACAGTACAGTGCGGTAGTTCACGGCTGTGGCTACCTCTGTGTCGGCACTCGGCAGCCCGTCCATAATTTTATATACCACCTAACCGTGGTTTTTTTTTCTTTCTTTATACATACATACTAGTTACGAGTATACTATCTCTTTATCAACCAGTCTATATATTAGCAGCAGACACAGTACAGTGCGGTAGTTCACGGCTGTGGCTACCTCTGTGTCGGCACTCGGCAGCCCGTCCATAATTGTATATACCACCTAACCGTGGTTTTTTTTTCTTCTTTATACATACATACTACTACGACATCTCTTTATCAACCAGTCTATATTAGCAGCAGACACAGTACAGTACGGTAGTTCACGGCTGTGGCTACCTCTGTGTCTGCACTCGGCAGGCAGTCCATAATTGTATACTAGTATCCATCTCCATTGTTTACCTGAGGTGCCTTTTAGTTGTGCCTATTAAAATATGGAGAACAAAAATGTTGAGGTTCCAAAATTAGGGAAAGATCAAGATCCACTTCCACCTCGTGCTGAAGCTGCTGCCACTAGTCATGGCCGAGACGATGAAATGCCAGCAACGTCGTCTGCCAAGGCCGATGCCCAATGTCATAGTACAGAGCATGTCAAATCCAAAACACCAAATATCAGAAAAAAAAGGACTCCAAAACCTAAAATAAAATTGTCGGAGGAGAAGCGTAAACTTGCCAATATGCCATTTACGACACGGAGTGGCAAGGAACGGCTGAGGCCCTGGCCTATGTTCATGGCTAGTGGTTCAGCTTCACATGAGGATGGAAGCACTCAGCCTCTCGCTAGAAAAATGAAAAGACTCAAGCTGGCAAAAGCAGCACAGCAAAGAACTGTGCATTCTTCGAAATCCCAAATCCACAAGGAGAGTCCAATTGTGTCGGTTGCGATGCCTGACCTTCCCAACACTGGACGTGAAGAGCATGCGCCTTCCACCATTTGCACGCCCCCTGCAAGTGCTGGAAGGGGCACCCGCAGTCCAGTTCCTGATAGTCAGATTGAAGATGTCAGTGTTGAAGTACACCAGGATGAGGAGGATATGGGTGTTGCTGGCGCTGGGGAGGAAATTGACCAGGAGGATTCTGATGGTGAGGTGGTTTGTTTAAGTCAGGCACCCGGGGAGACACCTGTTGTCCGTGGGAGGAATATGGCCGTTGACATGCCAGGTGAAAATACCAAAAAAATCAGCTCTTCGGTGTGGAGGTATTTCACCAGAAATGCGGACAACAGGTGTCAAGCCGTGTGTTCCCTTTGTCAAGCTGTAATAAGTAGGGGTAAGGACGTTAACCACCTCGGAACATCCTCCCTTATACGTCACCTGCAGCGCATTCATAATAAGTCAGTGACAAGTTCAAAAACTTTGGGTGACAGCGGAAGCAGTCCACTGACCAGTAAATCCCTTCCTCTTGTAACAAAGCTCACGCAAACCACCCCACCAACTCCCTCAGTGTCAATTTCCTCCTTCCCCAGGAATGCCAATAGTCCTGCAGGCCATGTCACTGGCAATTCTGACGATTCCTCTCCTGCCTGGGATTCCTCCGATGCATCCTTGCGTGTAACGCCTACTGCTGCTGGCGCTGCTGTTGTTGCTGCTGGGAGTCGATGGTCATCCCAGAGGGGAAGTCGTAAGCCCACTTGTACTACTTCCAGTAAGCAATTGACTGTTCAACAGTCCTTTGCGAGGAAGATGAAATATCACAGCAGTCATCCTGCTGCAAAGCGGATAACTGAGGCCTTGACAACTATGTTGGTGTTAGACGTGCGTCCGGTATCCGCCGTTAGTTCACAGGGAACTAGACAATTTATTGAGGCAGTGTGCCCCCGTTACCAAATACCATCTAGGTTCCACTTCTCTAGGCAGGCGATACCGAGAATGTACACGGACGTCAGAAAAAGACTCACCAGTGTCCTAAAAAATGCAGTTGTACCCAATGTCCACTTAACCACGGACATGTGGACAAGTGGAGCAGGGCAGGGTCAGGACTATATGACTGTGACAGCCCACTGGGTAGATGTATGGACTCCCGCCGCAAGAACAGCAGCGGCGGCACCAGTAGCAGCATCTCGCAAACGCCAACTCTTTCCTAGGCAGGCTACGCTTTGTATCACCGCTTTCCAGAATACGCACACAGCTGAAAACCTCTTACGGCAACTGAGGAAGATCATCGCGGAATGGCTTACCCCAATTGGACTCTCCTGTGGATTTGTGGCATCGGACAACGCCAGCAATATTGTGTGTGCATTAAATATGGGCAAATTCCAGCACGTCCCATGTTTTGCACATACCTTGAATTTGGTGGTGCAGAATTTTTTAAAAAACGACAGGGGCGTGCAAGAGATGCTGTCGGTGGCCAGAAGAATTGCGGGACACTTTCGGCGTACAGGCACCACGTACAGAAGACTGGAGCACCACCAAAAGCTACTGAACCTGCCCTGCCATCATCTGAAGCAAGAAGTGGTAACGTGGTGGAATTCAACCCTCTATATGCTTCAGAGGTTGGAGGAGCAGCAAAAGGCCATTCAAGCCTATACAATTGAGCACGATATAGTAGGTGGAATGCACCTGTCTCAGGGGCAGTGGAGAATGATTTCAACGTTGTGCAAGGTTCTGATGCCCTTTGAACTTGCCACACGTGAAGTCAGTTCAGACACTGCCAGCCTGAGTCAGGTCATTCCCCTCATCAGGCTTTTGCAGAAGAAGCTGGAGACATTGAAGGAGGAGCTAACACAGAGCGATTCCGCTAGGCATGTGGGACTTGTGGATGGAGCCCTTAATTCGCTTAACAAGGATTCACGGGTGGTCAATCTGTTGAAATCAGAGCACTACATTTTGGCCACCGTGCTCGATCCTAGATTTAAAGCCTACCTTGGATCTCTCTTTCCGGCAGACACAAGTCTGCTGGGGTTGAAAGACCTGCTGGTGACAAAATTGTCAAGTCAAGCGGAACGCGACCTGTCAACATCTCCTCCTTCACATTCTCCCGCAACTGGGGGTGCGAGGAAAAGGCTCAGAATTCCGAGCCCACCCGCTGGCGGTGATGCAGGGCAGTCTGGAGCGACTGCTGATGCTGACATCTGGTCCGGACTGAAGGACCTGACAACGATTACGGACATGTCGTCTACTGTCACTGCATATGATTCTCTCAACATTGATAGAATGGTGGAGGATTATATGAGTGACCGCATCCAAGTAGGCACGTCACACAGTCCGTACTTATACTGGCAGGAAAAAGAGGCAATTTGGAGGCCCTTGCACAAACTGGCTTTATTCTACCTAAGTTGCCCTCCCACAAGTGTGTACTCCGAAAGAGTGTTTAGTGCCGCCGCTCACCTTGTCAGCAATCGGCGTACGAGGTTACATCCAGAAAATGTGGAGAAGATGATGTTCATTAAAATGAATTATAATCAATTCCTCCGCGGAGACATTGACCAGCAGCAATTGCCTCCACAAAGTACACAGGGAGCTGAGATGGTGGATTCCAGTGGGGACGAATTGATAATCTGTGAGGAGGGGGATGTACACGGTGATATATCGGAGGGTGATGATGAGGTGGACATCTTGCCTCTGTAGAGCCAGTTTGTGCAAGGAGAGATTAATTGCTTCTTTTTTGGGGGGGGTCCAAACCAACCCGTCATATCAGTCACAGTCGTGTGGCAGACCCTGTCACTGAAATGATGGGTTGGTTAAAGTGTGCATGTCCTGTTTTGTTTATACAACATAAGGGTGGGTGGGAGGGCCCAAGGACAATTCCATCTTGCACCTCTTTTTTCTTTTCTTTTTCTTTGCATCATGTGCTGATTGGGGAGGGTTTTTTGGAAGGGACATCCTGCGTGACACTGCAGTGCCACTCCTAAATGGGCCCGGTGTTTGTGTCGGCCACTAGGGTCGCTAATCTTACTCACACAGTCAGCTACCTCATTGCGCCTCTTTTTTTCTTTGCGTCATGTGCTGTTTGGGGAGGGTTTTTTGGAAGGGACATCCTGCGTGACACTGCAGTGCCACTCCTAGATGGGCCCGGTGTTTGTGTCGGCCACTAGGGTCGCTAATCTTACTCACACAGCTACCTCATTGCGCCTCTTTTTTTCTTTGCGTCATGTGCTGTTTGGGGAGGGTTTTTTGGAAGGGACATCCTGCGTGACACTGCAGTGCCACTCCTAGATGGGCCCGGTGTTTGTGTCGGCCACTAGGGTCGCTAATCTTACTCACACAGCTACCTCATTGCGCCTCTTTTTTTCTTTGCGTCATGTGCTGTTTGGGGAGGGTTTTTTGGAAGGGCCATCCTGCGTGACACTGCAGTGCCACTCCTAGATGGGCCCGGTGTTTGTGTCGGCCACTAGGGTCGCTAATCTTACTCACACAGCTACCTCATTGCGCCTCTTTTTTTCTTTGCGTCATGTGCTGTTTGGGGAGGGTTTTTTGGAAGGGACATCCTGCGTGACACTGCAGTGCCACTCCTAGATGGGCCCGGTGTTTGTGTCGGCCACTAGGGTCGCTTATCTTACTCACACAGCGACCTCGGTGCAAATTTTAGGACTAAAAATAATATTGTGAGGTGTGAGGTATTCAGAATAGACTGAAAATGAGTGTAAATTATGGTTTTTGAGGTTAATAATACTTTGGGATCAAAATGACCCCCAAATTCTATGATTTAAGCTGTTTTTTAGTGTTTTTTGAAAAAAACACCCGAATCCAAAACACACCCGAATCCGACAAAAAAAATTCGGTGAGGTTTTGCCAAAACGCGTTCGAACCCAAAACACGGCCGCGGAACCGAACCCAAAACCAAAACACAAAACCCGAAAAATTTCAGGCGCTCATCTCTAGTTATTATACACGTCTCTCCCATTACCTCTCTGCTCCTCTCTCACAGGAAGGACACATCTCTTATACAGTATACTACACCATATTCACCAATGTTATTATACACGTCTCCCCCCATTACCTCTCTGCTCCTCTCTCACAGGAAGGACACATCTCTTATACAGTATACTACCCCATATTCACCAATGTTATTATACACGTCTCCCCCATTACCTCTCTGCTCCTCTCTCACAGGAAGGACACATCTCTTATACAGTATACTACACCATATTCACCAATGTTATTATACACGTCTCTCCCATTACCTCTCTGCTCCTCTCTCACAGGAAGGACACATCTCTTATACAGTATACTACACCATATTCACCAATGTTATTATACACGTCTCTCCCATTACCTCTCTGTTCCTCTCTCACAGGAAGGACACATCTCTTATATAGTATTCTACACCATATTCACCAATGTTATTATACACGTCTCTCCCATTACCTCTCTGCTCCTCTCTCACAGGAAGGACACATCTCTTATACAGTAGAGATGAGCGCCGGAAATTTTTCGGGTTTTGTGTTTTGGTTTTGGGTTCGGTTCCGCGGCCGTGTTTTGGGTTCGACCGCGTTTTGGCAAAACCTCACCGAATTTTTTTTGTCGGATTCGGGTGTGTTTTGGATTCGGGTGTTTTTTTCAAAAAACCCTAAAAAACAGCTTAAATCATAGAATTTGGGGGTAATTTTGATCCCAAAGTATTATTAACCTCAAAAAACATAATTTACACTCATTTTCAGCCTATTCTGAACACATCACACCTCACAATATTATTTTTAGTCCTAAAATTTGCACCGAGGTCGCTGTGTGAGTAAGATAAGCGACCCTAGTGGCCGACACAAACACCGGGCCCATCTAGGAGTGGCACTGCAGTGTCACGCAGGATGGCCCTTCCAAAAAACCCTCCCCAAACAGCACATGACGCAAAGAAAAAAAGAGGCGCAATGAGGTAGCTGACTGTGTGAGTAAGATTAGCGACCCTAGTGGCCGACACAAACACCGGGCACATCTAGGAGTGGCACTGCAGTGTCACGCAGGATGTCCCTTCCAAAAAACCCTCCCCAAACAGCACATGACGCAAAGAAAAAAAGAGGCGCAATGAGGTAGCTGTGTGAGTAAGATTAGCGACCCTAGTGGCCGACACAAACACCGGGCCCATCTAGGAGTGGCACTGCAGTGTCACGCAGGATGTCCCTTCCAAAAAACCCTCCCCAATCAGCACATGATGCAAAGAAAAAGAAAAGAAAAAAGAGGTGCAAGATGGAATTATCCTTGGGCCCTCCCACCCACCCTTATGTTGTATAAACAAAACAGGACATGCACACTTTAACCAACCCATCATTTCAGTGACAGGGTCTGCCACACGACTGTGACTGATATGACGGGTTGGTTTGGACCCCCCCCAAAAAAGAAGCAATTAATCTCTCCTTGCACAAACTGGCTCTACAGAGGCAAGATGTCCACCTCATCTTCACCCTCCGATATATCACCGTGTACATCCCCCTCCTCACAGATTATCAATTCGTCCCCACTGGAATCCACCATCTCAGCTCCCTGTGTACTTTGTGGAGGCAATTGCTGCTGGTCAATGTCTCCGCGGAGGAATTGATTATAATTCATTTTAATGAACATCATCTTCTCCACATTTTCTGGATGTAACCTCGTACGCCGATTGCTGACAAGGTGAGCGGCGGCACTAAACACTCTTTCGGAGTACACACTTGTGGGAGGGCAACTTAGGTAGAATAAAGCCAGTTTGTGCAAGGGCCTCCAAATTGCCTCTTTTTCCTGCCAGTATAAGTACGGACTGTGTGACGTGCCTACTTGGATGCGGTCACTCATATAATCCTCCACCATTCTATCAATGTTGAGAGAATCATATGCAGTGACAGTAGACGACATGTCCGTAATCGTTGTCAGGTCCTTCAGTCCGGACCAGATGTCAGCATCAGCAGTCGCTCCAGACTGCCCTGCATCACCGCCAGCGGGTGGGCTCGGAATTCTGAGCCTTTTCCTCGCACCCCCAGTTGCGGGAGAATGTGAAGGAGGAGATGTTGACAGGTCGCGTTCCGCTTGACTTGACAATTTTGTCACCAGCAGGTCTTTCAACCCCAGCAGACCTGTGTCTGCCGGAAAGAGAGATCCAAGGTAGGCTTTAAATCTAGGATCGAGCACGGTGGCCAAAATGTAGTGCTCTGATTTCAACAGATTGACCACCCGTGAATCCTTGTTAAGCGAATTAAGGGCTGCATCCACAAGTCCCACATGCCTAGCGGAATCGCTCCGTGTTAGCTCCTCCTTCAATGCCTCCTGCTTCTTCTGCAAAAGCCTGATGAGGGGAATGACCTGACTCAGGCTGGCAGTGTCTGAACTGACTTCACGTGTGGCAAGTTCAAAGGGCATCAGAACCTTGCACAACGTTGAAATCATTCTCCACTGCACTTGAGACAGGTGCATTCCACCTACTATATCGTGCTCAATTGTATAGGCTTGAATGGCCTTTTGCTGCTCCTCCAACCTCTGAAGCATATAGAGGGTTGAATTCCACCTCGTTACCACTTCTTGCTTCAGATGATGGCAGGGCAGGTTCAGTAGTTTTTGGTGGTGCTCCAGTTTTCTGTACGTGGTGCCTGTACGCCGAAAGTGTCCCGCAATTCTTCTGGCCACCGACAGCATCTCTTGCACGCCCCTGTCGTTTTTTAAAAAATTCTGCACCACCAAATTCAAGGTATGTGCAAAACATGGGACGTGCTGGAATTGGCCCAGATTTAATGCACACACAATATTGCTGTCGTTGTCCGATGCCACAAATCCACAGGAGAGTCCAATTGGGGTAAGCCATTCCGCGATGATCTTCCTCAGTTGCCGTAAGAGGTTTTCAGCTGTGTGCGTATTCTGGAAAGCGGTGATACAAAGCGTAGCCTGCCTAGGAAAGAGTTGGCGTTTGCGAGATGCTGCTACTGGTGCCGCCGCTGCTGTTCTTGCGGCGGGAGTCCATACATCTACCCAGTGGGCTGTCACAGTCATATAGTCCTGACCCTGCCCTGCTCCACTTGTCCACATGTCCGTGGTTAAGTGGACATTGGGTACAGCTGCATTTTTTAGGACACTGGTGACTCTTTTTCTGAGGTCTGTGTACATTTTCGGTATCGCCTGCCTAGAGAAATGGAACCTAGATGGTATTTGGTACCGGGGACACAGTACCTCCAACAAGTCTCTAGTTGGCTCTGCAGTAATGATGGATACCGGAACCACGTTTCTCACCACCCAGGATGCCAAGGCCTCAGTTATCCGCTTTGCAGTAGGATGACTGCTGTGATATTTCATCTTCCTCGCAAAGGACTGTTGAACAGTCAATTGCTTACTGGAAGTAGTACAAGTGGGCTTACGACTTCCCCTCTGGGATGACCATCGACTCCCAGCGGCAACAACAGCAGCGCCAGCAGCAGTAGGCGTTACACGCAAGGATGCATCGGAGGAATCCCAGGCAGGAGAGGACTCGTCAGACTTGCCAGTGACATGGCCTGCAGGACTATTGGCATTCCTGGGGAAGGAGGAAATTGACACTGAGGGAGTTGGTGGGGTGGTTTGCGTGAGCTTGGTTACAAGAGGAAGGGATTTACTGGTCAGTGGACTGCTTCCGCTGTCACCCAAAGTTTTTGAACTTGTCACTGACTTATTATGAATGCGCTGCAGGTGACGTATAAGGGAGGATGTTCCGAGGTGGTTAACGTCCTTACCCCTACTTATTACAGCTTGACAAAGGGAACACACGGCTTGACACCTGTTGTCCGCATTTCTGGTGAAATACCTCCACACCGAAGAGCTGATTTTTTTGGTATTTTCACCTGGCATGTCAACGGCCATATTCCTCCCACGGACAACAGGTGTCTCCCCGGGTGCCTGACTTAAACAAACCACCTCACCATCAGAATCCTCCTGGTCAATTTCCTCCCCAGCGCCAGCAACACCCATATCCTCCTCATCCTGGTGTACTTCAACACTGACATCTTCAATCTGACTATCAGGAACTGGACTGCGGGTGCTCCTTCCAGCACTTGCAGGGGGCATGCAAATAGTGGAAGGCGCATGCTCTTCACGTCCAGTGTTGGGAAGGTCAGGCATCGCAAACGACACAATTGGACTCTCCTTGTGGATTTGGGATTTCAAAGAACGCACAGTTCTTTGCGGTGCTTTTGCCAGCTTGAGTCTTTTCAGTTTTCTAGCGAGAGGCTGAGTGCTTCCATCCTCATGTGAAGCTGAACCACTAGCCATGAACATAGGCCAGGGCCTCAGCCGTTCCTTGCCACTCCGTGTGGTAAATGGCATATTGGCAAGTTTACGCTTCTCCTCCGACAATTTTATTTTAGGTTTTGGAGTCCTTTTTTTTCTGATATTTGGTGTTTTGGATTTGACATGCTCTGTACTATGACATTGGGCATCGGCCTTGGCAGACGACGTTGCTGGCATTTCATCGTCTCGGCCATGACTAGTGGCAGCAGCTTCAGCACGAGGTGGAAGTGGATCTTGATCTTTCCCTAATTTTGGAACCTCAACTTTTTTGTTCTCCATATTTTATAGGCAGAACTAAAAGGCACCTCAGGTAAACAATGGAGATGGATGGATTGGATACTAGTATACAATTATGGACGGACTGCCACGGTTAGGTGGTATAAAAAAACCACGGTTAGGTGGTATATATTATAATAATAATACAATTATGGATGGACGGACTGCCTGCCGACTGCCGACACAGAGGTAGCCACAGCCGTGAACTACCGCACTGTACACTGGTTGATAAAGAGATAGTAGTATACTCGTAACAACTAGTATGACACTATGACGGTATAAAGAATGAAAAAAAAAACCACGGTTAGGTGGTATATATTATAATAATAATACAATTATGGATGGACGGACTGCCTGCCGACTGCCGACACAGAGGTAGCCACAGCCGTGAACTACCGCACTGTACACTGGTTGATAAAGAGATAGTAGTATACTCGTAACAATTAGGATGACACTATGACGGTATAAAGAATGAAAAAAAAACCACGGTTAGGTGGTAGGTATATAATAATAAATAATACAATTCTGGTCGGACGGACTGCCTGCCGTGTGCCGACACAGAGGTAGCCACAGCCGTGAACTACCGCACTGTACACTGGTTGATAAAGAGATAGTAGTATACTCGTAACAATTAGGATGACACTATGACGGTATAAAGAATGAAAAAAAAACCACGGTTAGGTGGTAGGTATATAATAATAAATAATACAATTCTGGTCGGACGGACTGCCTGCCGTGTGCCGACACAGAGGTAGCCACAGCCGTGAACTACCGCACTGTACACTGGTTGATAAAGAGATAGTAGTATACTCGTAACAATTAGGATGACACTATGACGGTATAAAGAATGAAAAAAAAACCACGGTTAGGTGGTAGGTATATAATAATAAATAATACAATTCTGGTCGGACGGACTGCCTGCCGTGTGCCGACACAGAGGTAGCCACAGCCGTGAACTACCGCACTGTACACTGGTTGATAAAGAGATAGTAGTATACTCGTAACAATTAGGATGACACTATGACGGTATAAAGAATGAAAAAAAAACCACGGTTAGGTGGTAGGTATATAATAATAAATAATACAATTCTGGTCGGACGGACTGCCTGCCGTGTGCCGACACAGAGGTAGCCACAGCCGTGAACTACCGCACTGTACACTGGTTGATAAAGAGATAGTAGTATACTCGTAACAATTAGGATGACACTATGACGGTATAAAGAATGAAAAAAAAACCACGGTTAGGTGGTAGGTATATAATAATAAATAATACAATTCTGGTCGGACGGACTGCCTGCCGTGTGCCGACACAGAGGTAGCCACAGCCGTGAACTACCGCACTGTACACTGGTTGATAAAGAGATAGTAGTATACTCGTAACAATTAGGATGACACTATGACGGTATAAAGAATGAAAAAAAAACCACGGTTAGGTGGTAGGTATATAATAATAAATAATACAATTCTGGTCGGACGGACTGCCTGCCGTGTGCCGACACAGAGGTAGCCACAGCCGTGAACTACCGCACTGTACACTGGTTGATAAAGAGATAGTAGTATACTCGTAACAATTAGGATGACACTATGACGGTATAAAGAATGAAAAAAAAAACCACGGTTAGGTGGTAGGTATATAATAATAAATAATACAATTCTGGTCGGACGGACTGCCTGCCGTGTGCCGACACAGAGGTAGCCACAGCCGTGAACTACCGCACTGTACACTGGTTGATAAAGAGATAGTAGTATACTCGTAACAATTAGGATGACACTATGACGGTATAAAGAATGAAAAAAAAACCACGGTTAGGTGGTAGGTATATAATAATAAATAATACAATTCTGGTCGGACGGACTGCCTGCCGTGTGCCGACACAGAGGTAGCCACAGCCGTGAACTACCGCACTGTACACTGGTTGATAAAGAGATAGTAGTATACTCGTAACAATTAGGATGACACTATGACGGTATAAAGAATGAAAAAAAAACCACGGTTAGGTGGTAGGTATATAATAATAAATAATACAATTCTGGTCGGACGGACTGCCTGCCGTGTGCCGACACAGAGGTAGCCACAGCCGTGAACTACCGCACTGTACACTGGTTGATAAAGAGATAGTAGTATACTCGTAACAATTAGGATGACACTATGACGGTATAAAGAATGAAAAAAAAACCACGGTTAGGTGGTAGGTATATAATAATAAATAATACAATTCTGGTCGGACGGACTGCCTGCCGTGTGCCGACACAGAGGTAGCCACAGCCGTGAACTACCGCACTGTACTGTGTCTGCTGCTAATATAGACTGGTTGATATTTAAAGAGATATTAGTAGTATACAACAATACTATACTGGTGGTCAGGCACTGGTCACCACTCCTGCAGCAAAAGTGTGCACTGTTAATTAATATAATTGTACTCCTGGCTCCTGCTAACAACCTGCAGTGCTCCCCAGTCTCCCCCACAATTAATTATAAGCTTTTAATTTATACATTGATGACTGTGCAGCACACTGGGCTGAGCTGAGTGCACACAGACTGAGTCACACTGTGTGACTGACTGTGCTGTGTATCGTTTTTTTTTTCAGGCAGAGAACGGATATAGCAGAGAGAAGTGAACGGATATATTATATTAAATAAAAGTTAACTAGCAACTGCACTGGTCACTGACTGTGGTAAACTAACTCTGTCTGCGACTCTGCACAATCTCTCTCTATCTAATCTATCTATCTCTATTCTAATGGAGAGGACGCCAGACACGTCCTCTCCCTATCAATCTCAATGCACGAGTGAAAATGGCGGCGACGCGCGGCTCCTTATATAGAATCCGAGTCTCGCGAGAATCCGACAGCGTCATGATGACGTTCGGGCGCGCTCGGGTTAACCGAGCAAGGCGGGAAGATCCGAGTCGCTCGGACCCGTGAAAAAAAACATGAAGTTCGGGCGGGTTCGGATTCCGAGGAACCGAACCCGCTCATCTCTATTATACAGTATACTACACCATATTCACCAATGTTATTATACACGTCTCCCCCATTACCTCTCTGCTCCTCTCTCACAGGAAGGACACATCTCTTATACAGTATACTACACCATATTCACCAATGTTATTATACACGTCTCTCCCATTACCTCTCTGTTCCTCTCTCACAGGAAGGACACATCTCTTATACAGTATACTACACCATATTCACCAATGTTATTATACACGTCTCTCCCATTACCTCTCTGCTCCTCTCTCACAGGAAGGACACATCTCTTATACAGTATACTACCCCATATTCACCAATGTTATTATACACGTCTCTCCCATTACCTCTCTGCTCCTCTCACAGGAAGGACACATCTCTTATACAGTATACTACCCCATATTCACCAATGTTATTATACACGTCTCCCCCATTACCTCTCTGCTCCTCTCTCACAGGAAGGACACATCTCTTATACAGTATACTACACCATATCCACCAATGTTATTATACATGTCTCCCCCATTACCTCTCTGCTCCTCTCTCACAGGAAGGACACATCTCTTATACAGTATACTACACCATATTCACCAATGTTATTATACACGTCTCTCCCATTACCTCTCTGCTCCTCTCTCACAGGAAGGACACATCTCTTATACAGTATCTACACCATATTCACCAATGTTATTATACATGTCTCTCCCATTACCTCTCTGCTCCTCTCTCACAGGAAGGACACATCTCTTATAAAGTATTCTACACCATATTCACCAATGTTATTATACACGTCTCTCCCATTACCTCTCTGCTCCTCTGTCACAGGAAGGACACATCTCTTATACAGTATACTACACCATATTCACCAATGTTATTATACATGTCTCTCCCATTACCTCTCTGCTCCTCTCTCACAGGAAGGACACATCTCTTATACAGTATACTACACCATATTCACCAATGTTATTATACACGTCTCCCCCCATTACCTCTCTGCTCCTCTCTCACAGGAAGGACACATCTCTTATACAGTATACTACACCATATTCACCAATGTTATTATACATGTCTCTCCCATTACCTCTCTGCTCCTCTGTCACAGGAAGGACACATCTCTTATACAGTATACTACACCATATTCACCAATGTTATTATACATGTCTCTCCCATTACCTCTCTGCTCCTCTCTCACAGGAAGGACACATCTCTTATACAGTATACTACACCATATTCACCAATGTTATTATACACGTCTCCCCCATTACCTCTCTGCTCCTCTCTCACAGGAAGGACACATCTCTTATACAGTATACTACCCCATATTCACCAATGTTATTATACACGTCTCTCCCCATTACCTCTCTGCTCCTCTCTCACAGGACGGACACATCTCTTATACAGTATACTACCCCATATTCACCAATGTTTTTATACACGTCTCTCCCATTACCTCTCTGCTCCTCTCTCACAGGAAGGACACATCTCTTATACAGTATACTACACCATATTCACCAATGTTATAAACATCTTAGTGATATTTGGTGGACCCCTTTCTTTGAAAGTAAAGCATTCATAACCAAGAACCAGAAATAACGACACTGAGACTTGAATTTTGGCAGAAAATTGTTAGCTATTTATTTGTCCCTAACCATTAGGAAACCTGTAAATAAAGAGATTAATTTAATATGCCGCTCCAGCTGGCATATGGTGGCGGCCCAAAAGAACGGCTCAATTAATCTAAATTAACCTTAAATAACTTAACCCTATAAATTTACTAAAAACTTACCATAAACCGGTAATAGGTGACAACTCAACCCCCACAGTGACTACCCACCGCTCCTGGGTGCCCTGCCGCTGCCTTCCCGGACGGGTGGTCAAGCGGCCATAAGTCGATGGAGGTGAGTGCACCTAAACCACAACAAACTGTAAAACACTACAGTTTTCTCTACAATACCAAACTGCCGTTCTTTTCCGCCAACAGCGAAAGACTCATCCCCAACAGTCTTTCGCACCGCCACCATAAACCTACCCTAACTCCTGCAAAGCGAAACCTAGATCCTCCAGAAAAAACATCATCCCCTCATTGGATAGATGTACTCCATCGCGCCGGAAAAGGTGGCTGTCTCTGAAACGTATCCTCGGGTGGCGAACCACCCTCCCACCGTGGGACAGCACCCACTTTGCCACCGCTCCGTTCACCTTTTTCCGGGCCTCATCAATCTGGCGACCATCCGCCACACCCCTCCAACACCATCTCGGCACCATCATGGAAAAAACCAACACACAATTGGTCCATGCCGCGGTCACACTTGCCAGATCCTGTATCATGGCCCACCGCAGATCCAAGGATGTCCTCTTCCCCAAGTCGTTGCCACCTAGATGGACAACCAACACCTTAGGGACCCCATGCTTGCTGGCCTGACTCACTAACCTACTCCTCAGCTCGCCCCACATCATTCCTCGCCAGCCAAGCCATCTGACACCCTGTACTCCAAGCAATGCCTAAGACCCTTCCGAGGCCACAAACCTGGCCGCCCAATAAATATAAGAGTGGCCAACCACCCAAATGGTCAAATTGTCGTCAAACCATCCTGAAGGGAAAAAGAGGGGTAGAATTGATTACTAAGAGGCTTATTATTTGTTTATACTGAAGGATCTGCCAAAAAAGAAAACTTTAGATCTCGCTATTGTAGCAGTCACGGCCTAGCCGACTGCACCATGTTTCATAGCCAATTTAAGAGCGCAATTAAAGACACAAAGGGGGAAAGATCAAATAAAACAAACAAAATAAAAACAGGGGGGGGGGGGGGGAGGGGGGGTATAAAATGGGAAACACATGTAATAACTCAGCTGGAGGTGAAACGTAAAGACCTGCTGAGGGACTCTGATTAGACCAAATTAGCCGAATTGTAGATTAGAATTCAGTCCGTCAAGTCAGGCAAAAAATCGCAAATAACTCCAGACCCCCGCTGCCGACTCATGCCAGCAACGGCGAGTAGCTAATCCCTGAGTAGGATAAAACGAAACAAAAGGGGGTAACATCAACAGACGCACAACACCATAAATTCACAGAACTGCAACAACATAGTACATCGCAACTTTAAACAACGCACCAAGCGCAAACCGCCCGCTCATGTGACGGGGCGAATATATCGTCTATAACTTGACGACTTCCATCGCCCCACCGCCTGTATTTCAGTTCTGGAGCAACCCGCCGCAGCAGCCGATGTCGCTGCGCCTATGCGAAAGGAATGGGTACCGAAAGCAGTGGGTGGGAGGCCCAAGCCCGCCAAACAGCGACTCAGCATCCATCGAAACTGATATTTCGTGACTGGCAGCCCATCATAATGCAACAGCCAAGACCCCTCTTTAACAGGTCGCACCACCACGTATTGCCTTGCCAGCCCCACCGGGCAAACGCTCTCCTCTAGCGCTGGAACCATTGTAACCCAGCGCCCTCTCCCCACTTGATCCGTCTTGGAGCGTCGCAACCTGCACAGCAAGGACCTCTCACCCACTACTACGTCTCCGACCAGCATGCGCGAATCTGCTCTCTTGGAAGGCGCTACCAACTCAGAAACTCGAAAGGCCCCGTGGTAAGCCATTGAGAACGCCAAACTAAACAAAAGCGTCTCAAACCTGGACGACGCGACTCGCCCTACTGCCTCGATGACGGCCGGCAACAACGCCGCATCGATGGGCCGCCTCCTATCCGGTGGCGACGGCGCGACTCGCGCCCACCCTTTCATTGCCTTCCGCAGAACCTCGCTTTTTGTTACGTCAGGGACGCCTCGCAGCTTGCAGAAAAATGATATGCCTGCCAAATACCGCGAAACCACTGCTCGTGACCTACCGGAGACGTACAGCTCCCACATAAACGAAAGCATCAGCCTATGCCTGCTCTTACCTTGATGCTGACGCCCCTGGACAAACTCCTCCCATTCACTCCAAGCTTGTCCGTACACCTTGAGCGTGGCCGGCGCGATTGACCGCAACGCTAGACCCTCCAGTCCGGCCCGATCACCTGCCAAACATAACCAGGACAGTGAAAACCTTGCTCTTCGGCCTCAGGTGCCAAATCCCAAAATCTCTCCCACTGTCCACGCGACAATGCGTCTGCGATTCCGTTTTCCAAACCGGGCACGTGCTGCGCTCGGAACCATAGGTTCCTACGTAAGCATGTCAAAAGCAATTGCCCAAGTACCCGCAGTACCACTAGCGATTTCGCCCACTGGTTATTTATCGCATGCACCACGCCCAGATTATCGCACCTGAACACTGTGCTGCGGTTAGCTAACCGATCGCCCCAAACTTCCAACGCTACCATAATGGGAAAAAGCTCCAGCAGCACCAGATCTCTTGTAAGACCCTCGCTATGCCAATTTGCCGGCCAAGATGCCGCGCACCACGATCCCTCCAGAAAACAACCGAATCCAGAGGCACCTGCAGCATCAGTAAAAAGCTGCAAACTCTCGCTGTCAACGGCTGGCGCTTGCCATATTCTCACCCCGTTAAAATCCTCCAGGAACGAAGCCCAGACGGCCAAATCCCTTTTTAATTCCGAGGACAATTGGACGAAATGATGCGGCCTGGCACACCCCGCTGTTGCCCTTTCGAGCTTCCGGCAGAAAACCCTGCCCATCGGTATTACCCGACAAGCAAAATTCAACATGCCCAGCAAGGACTGCGCCTGCCGCAGCGTGACTTTACGCGAGCCGCTGAAACGGCAAATAGTTTCGCGGAGCTTTGACACTTTGTCCTGGGGCAGGCGACACTCTCCCGCCACGGTGTCAATTTCAATCCCCAAAAATGATAGACAGGAGGCCGGACCCTCCGTTTTATCCCTGGCTACCGGGACACCGAAGTGGTAAAAAAGGGCTCGTGTGCTAAACAGCAAGTCGCCGCATCTTGTGCCAGTAGCCGGCCCCGCACACAGGAAATCATCGAGGTAATGTGCAATCCCGTGACCGCCTGACGCAGACTCCACGCACCAATGAAGAAAAGTGATAAAACGCTCGAAAAACGCGCACGAAAAGGAACATCCCATCGGCAGACATTTGTCGATGAAATACTCCGCCCCAATCCGAAAACCCATAAAGTGAAATGAGTCCGGATGCAATGGCATTAATCTAAAGGCTGACTCAACATCAATCTTAGCCATGAGGGCCCCGCTCCCGTAGCTGCGGACCATCTCTAGCGCCTTGTCAAATGACTGATACACCACCGAGCAATGAGCCGGTGGTATTGCGTCGTTGACCGATGCCCCTGGCGGGTAAGAAAGATGCTGAATGAGCCGAAAAGCGCCCGGAGTCTTCTTTGGTACTACCCCGACCGGGGAGATGACCAAGCCATCCACCGGGGGTGACTTAAACGGCCCTTCCATCCTGCCCAACCTGACCTCCTTATCCACTTTCTCCCGTAACACAGTCGGCAAGGCTCGGGCGGACTGAAGGTTCCTGTGCGCGCGCACTGACACTTCGCTTGCAACAGGCAAGCGAAAACCAAACTTAAAACCTTCTAACAAAAACTTTGCATCCCTTTTATTGGGATACAGACCCAACCATTTACCCATAGTTTCCAACTTAACTGGCGTTGGTGCTCTGCTGAGCGGTCCCGCTCGCGGCCTGCTTAGGGTAGGGTTGTTTCCCCCGATTGCCTTGTCGTCCCCCTTTGAAACAAGAGGAGGCTGGGTGGGTTCCACCGCACTGCTGGCAAGAGTGGCGAAAACGACACTGTTTGCCAAATGAACATGTTCCGCTGTTAAAAGCGAAGCATTTCCCCCGAGGGGCAGGCCGCCCACCCATGCGAACGGCCAACCCGCCTGTCTTGGTAAATCCCCCGTCCGCGCCCGTTCCCTGCGCTGACGACCCCCCGCGGCGCCCACCCGTTCCCTGCTTCTGGGTCTCTTCCTCCCGCTGGGATGCCCGGGTCACTTTGAGCCAGACCTCCACGTCTTTGAACCCAAAGTCCATAACCCGTAACCCGTCCTGCTTCTCCCGAAACTCTTGGTCATATCTCCGCCATTCCGAGCCCGAGGATGTGCGCTGCATGTCGAGCACGAGATGAAGGTACCGGATGATATTCATGTGTTCCTCCGGCCTGTCCTCCAAATAGCAAGCCGCAAACACCCAAAAACCGGCCAGCCAGTTATCAAAAGACCTGAAAGCTTCTGCCCCCATGCCCTTCGTAGCGGCCGCCGCTTTGTAATCCTTCTTCATGGCCTTAGTCAAACCGAATAAGTCCACAAAGTCACCCCTACGTATCTTTTTGCGGCAGCTGTCTCGCAGCCCCCGCATAACTGCGGTGTACTCGCAGCGCACTACCCCCGGAAGGTCTCGCCTCTTCTTTGCCCTACGCTCCTCTTCACTAATTCGCCTGCGCCGCTTCCGCCTTTTCTGCTGTTTTGCTGCCCTTTTAGCAAGTTTCTCGGCCTCCTTCCTTGCCCTAGCAGTACTATCAGCGTCGGACGCTTGCGACGCCAAAGAGGAGGATGAGGAGGAGGACGAAGAGCTACGCGAACTCGAGCTTGCGGTGGAAATTGAAATAGACTGTACCAACTCACCGGATGCCGTCGACCTCTCCGACCCGGATTGTTCGTCGTCTTCATTCCAATCGTCATCAACCGCGAAGTCTGCCGAATCCCTTTCACCTTGATCCTCTGTGGAAGACAAAACAAAAGAGGGCCCGGCCCGCGCCTGCGGCGCACGCCGGGCACCCCGAGTGGAATGCGCCGTGGCCGTGTTCCCCTGCCGCTCACTGTCTGATCCTAGCTCCAGCTCCGCCGCGGCAGCCCCCAGCTCTCGGCAGGCTCGTGCCACTCGCTGCGCCGTTGATGCCCTGCCATTGCCTGACCCCCTGCGTCCCGCCGCTTGGCCGAAATCCGCCGTTGCCCTAGGGGAGGCCACTGCAGCTAATGGCCCCAGAGCCTCCACCACCGTGGCCAGCGCCGACGCTATGGCCCCAGGAGTATCCCATGCGGCGCGACCCCCGGAAACATCGCCCGAAGGACGACCGGTCCTTGGTTGGGCGCGAGCCCGTGCCCCCCGACCGCCCGACGCGCCCCGGGGATCCTGCCCCTCATGCTCTAACCCGAAGGCAAGAGCCCCCCGGCCGGCCCAGTCGCTCTCCCTTTCCGATCCTTCCCCTTCCCTATCCAGGGAAGGAGAAGAATCCCCTGGTCCTGGGGAGGACCCGCTGTCGCGCGCAGCGGCCCGGGCCGCGGCCCTGCGGCCGCTGACCCATTCTCTGTCTCCCCTCCTGCCGCGGGACCCGGTGCGTCCTGCGACGGTCCCAGGGACCTGCTGCCTCCCCACGCGTGCTCCCCCGCGTGTCACCTGACCCGCGGAGAGTGCACCCGCATGCTGCTGGCGGCCATCTCTTGCTGCCCCTGCTGTGCCCCCATCGCTCTTTGCCCTGTCCATGCGCCCAGCGCTGCCTCCCCGAGGCACACGCTGCACCCCCCTAAACCTGTCTCTCCCCCTGCCGAACTCCGGCATCCGGGGAGAAGAAGAAGGTGGCCTGTGCAATGCTGGCGCCGCTGCGCGCGCACGTGCGCGGCCAGCGGCGTCCGGAGCGAGCATGGGTGCGCGCGCACCTCGTGCGCGCGCCCCACGTCCTCCCGCCAACGTCCTCCCGGACTGCTCCTCCTCTTCGGCCGCCGCGCGAGGCTCCTGTATAGTCCCCGCGCGGCGACCGCCAGCTCCCTCAACCATCCTCTCCCCCCGCCCGGCCCGAACAGCCGACCGCGGCGAGGCAGGAGAGACCGTGTCTGACCCACTCGGGCGCCCGCAATGATCCCGGGCTCGGCGGCTCCCGGCGGGGACGGCCGCCGCCCGCTGACACTCGAGCGGCCTGCAGGGACCCCTGGTCCCCCACGCCGCCCTCGTCTGGCCGGAGTGCCCGACTCGGCACCCGGCGGCGAGACCGCCCGGGCCCCGCCAGCGCTGCCTGTGGGCGCATTTGATGAGGCCCTAGGGGAAGGAGCCCCGTCCCCTACGCCGCCCACCGCCGCCTCAGGGCCCGCTCGGCCGTCCGACCCACGGTACCGAGCCGGGGCCCTCAGCACGCGCTGGGGACGAGCGGACATCTCAGCAGACAAAAAACAATACCGGGAGGGTTAATTAAATTCAAATGGTAAGGGGATACTGTAGAGGAGAGCACCAAGAGTGGGTCAGCCTATATACTATAGACACAGCAAGATTCAGCCCAATAAAACAAGATTTGCTGGCACTGCAGCACTCACCAAACCAAATCACCAAGAGACTTAAGATGGCTTCACCTTCCCTATATATATCAAGCCCTCCCCCTAAAGAAGGCTGTACTTTCCTCACAGCTAGGTCCACCCCTCCCCAGATGTTTAACTCTTTTCTCTCCTATGCAGTCAATACTCTCTCCTTATACACGTCTCTCCCATTACCTCTCTGCTCCTCTCTCACAGGAAGGACACATCTCTTATACAGTATACTACACAATATTCACCAATGTTATTATACATGTCTCCCCCATTACCTCTCTGCTCCTCTCTCACAGGAAGGACACATCTCTTATACAGTATACCACACCATATTCACCAATGTTATTATACACGTCTCTCCCCATTACTTCTCTGCTCCTCTCTCACAGGAAGGACACATCTCTTATACAGTATACCACACCATATTCACCAATGTTATTATACATGTCTCCCCCCATTACCTCTGTGCTCCTCTCTCACAGGAAGGACACATCTCTTATACAGTATACTACACCATATTCACCAATGTTATTATACATGTCTCCCCCCCATTACCTCTCTGCTCCTCTCTCACAGGAAGGACACATCTCTTATACAGTATACTACACCATATTCACCAATGTTATTATACACGTCTCTCCCATTACCTCCCTGCTCCTCTCTCACAGGAAGGACACATCTCTTATACAGTATACTACACCATATTCACCAATGTTATTATACATGTCTCCCCCATTACCTCTCTGCTCCTCTCTCACAGGAAGGACACATCTCTTATACAGTATACTACCCCATATTCACCAATGTTATTATACACGTCTCTCCCATTACCTCTCTGTTCCTCTCTCACAGGAAGGACACATCTCTTATACAGTATACTACACCATATTCACCAATGTTATTATACACGTCTCTCCCATTACCTCTCTGCTCCTCTCTCACAGGAAGGACACATCTCTTATACAGTATACTACACCATATTCACCAATGTTATTATACATGTCTCCCCCATTACCTCTCTGCTCCTCTCTCACAGGAAGGACACATCTCTTATACAGTATACTACACCATATTCACCAATGTTATTATTATACATGTCTCCCCCATTACCTCTCTGCTCCTCTCTCACAGGAAGGACACATCTCTTATACAGTATACTACACCATATTCACCAATGTTATTATACACGTCTCTCCCATTACCTCTCTGCTCCTCTCTCACAGGAAGGACACATCTCTTATACAGTATACTACACCATATTCACCAATGTTATTATACACGTCTCTCCCATTACCTCTCTGCTCCTCTCTCACAGGAAGGACACATCTCTTATACAGTATACTACACCATATTCACCAATGTTATTATACATGTCTCCCCCATTACCTCTCTGCTCCTCTCGCACAGGAAGGACACATCTCTTATACAGTATACTACACCATATCCACCAATGTTATTATACACGTCTCTCCCATTACCTCTCTGCTCCTCTCGCACAGGAAGGACACATCTCTTATACAGTATACTACACCATATCCACCAATGTTATTTTACATGTCTCTCCCATCACCTCTCTGCTCCTCTCTCACAGGAAGGACACATCTCTTATACAGTATACTACACCATATTCACCAATGTTATTATACACGTCTCTCCCATTACCTCTCTGCTCCTCTCTTACAGGAAGGACACATCTCTTATACAGTATACTACACCATATCCACCAATGTTATTATACACGTCTCCCCCATTACCTCTCTGCTCCTCTCACAGGAAGGACACATCTCTTATACAGTATACTACACCATATCCACCAATGTTATTATACATGTCTCCCCCATTACCTCTCTGCTCCTCTCTCACAGGAAGGACACATCTCTTATACAGTATACTACACCATATTCACCAATGTTATTATACATGTCTCCCCCATTACCTCTCTGCTCCTCTCTCACAGGAAGGACACATCTCTTATACAGTATACTACACCATATTCACCAATGTTATTATACACGTCTCCCCCATTACCTCTCTGCTCCTCTCTCACAGGAAGGACACATCTCTTACACAGTATACTACACCATATTCACCAATGTTATTATACATGTCTCCCCCATTACCTCTCTGCTCCTCTCTCACAGGAAGGACACATCTCTTATACAGTATACTACACCATATTCACCAATGTTATTATACACGTCTCCCCCCATTACCTCTCTGCTCCTCTCTCACAGGAAGGACACATCTCTTATACAGTATACTACCCCATATTCACCAATGTTATTATACATGTCTCTCCCCATTACCTCTCTGCTCCTCTCTCACAGGAAGGACACATCTCTTATACAGTATACTACCCCATATTCACCAATGTTATTATACACGTCTCTCCCATTACCTCTCTGCTCCTCTCTCACAGGAAGGACACATCTCTTATACAGTATACTACACCATATTCACCAATGTTATTATACACGTCTCTCCCATTACCTCTCTGCTCCTCTCTCACAGGAAGGACACATCTCTTATACAGTATACTACACCATATCCACCAATGTTATTATACATGTCTCCCCCATTACCTCTCTGCTCCTCTCGCACAGGAAGGACACATCTCTTATACAGTATACTACACCATATCCACCAATGTTATTATACACGTCTCTCCCATTACCTCTCTGCTCCTCTCGCACAGGAAGGACACATCTCTTATACAGTATACTACACCATATTCACCAATGTTATTATACATGTCTCTCCCATTACCTCTCTGCTCCTCTGTCACAGGAAGGACACATCTCTTATACAGTATACTACACCATATTCACCAATGTTATTATACACGTCTCTCCCATTACCTCTCTGCTCCTCTCTCACAGGAAGGACACATCTCTTATACAGTATACTACACCATATTCACCAATGTTATTATACACGTCTCTCCCATTACCTCTCTGCTCCTCTCTCACAGGAAGGACACATCTCTTATACAGTATACTACACCATATTCACCAATGTTATTATACACGTCTCTCCTATTACCTCTCTGCTCCTCTCTCACAGGAAGGACACATCTCTTATACAGTATACTATACCATATTCACCAATGTTATTATACATGTCTCCCCCATTACCTCTCTGCTCCTCTCTCACAGGAAGGACACATCTCTTATACAGTATACTGCACCATATTCACCAATGTTATTATACACGTCTCTCCCATTACCTCTCTGCTCCTCTCTCACAGGAAGGACACATCTCTTATACAGTATACTACACCATATTCACCAATGTTATTATACACGTCTCCCCCATTACCTCTCTGCTCCTCTGTCACAGGAAGGACACATCTCTTATACAGTATACTACACCATATTCACCAATGTTATTATACACGTCTCTCCCATCACCTCTCTGCTCCTCTGTCACAGGAAGGACACATCTCTTATACAGCAGAAAGGTTGCACTAACAATCAGCACGATTCCCAGGACTGTCCCACAGATGATTCCAGCTATCCCTCCAGCACTGAGCCCAGCAGAACATCCGCAGGCACCTGTACAGTAAATGGAAGTGTAAGTTCTTATCATACTATCACAGACCAAGTAACAAATAAAAGGAAGTGAACTGGACAAAAAAAAATACAATTAACGTAAGATCATTTCTATTCTGCCTCCAATATACTGCCACCTGTGGCATATGTTGTATTTGTTTATATATACCTGAATATTGTTATAGTTCACATGATTGAAAGAAGTATGACAATAATTAATGTTCTGGCTCCTCCCCCAAATTGAAGATTTCATACAGTACCTCAAAACTTCAATTCTACATATAAGTAAGCGAATTACAGTACATTTACAGTAGTGATGAGCGGGTTCGGTTCCCTGAGAACCAAACCCCCCCAAACATTACGTCCCGATGCCCAGATCCTAGTCCGGCTCAGGTTTTCCCGCCAGACTTGGAACCCATAACGAGGCAAAACTTCATCATCCCGCTGTCGGATTCTCACGGGCTTTGGATTCAATATAAGGAGCCGCGCGTCGTTGCCATTTTCACTCCAGTCCTGGAGAGTGTAGTGAGAGGACGTGTCTCCTCAGTGTCTGTGCGGGAATGTGGTTTGGCGCGTGAGGTGGCAACCTGCTCTTTTGTGTCATTCCAGTGCTGTCTTGTGCTGCAACAGTCCAGTGGTGGTGTCTTGTGCTGTATCAGTCCAGTCACAGTGGTGGTGTCCTGTGCTGCCATAAGTCCAGTGGTGGTGTCCTGTGCTGCCATAAGTCCAGTGGTGGTGTCCTGTGCTGCCATAAGTCCAGTGGGGCAGCTGTATAAGTCCAGTCCAGTGGTGCTGTGTTGTGCTGCATCAGTCCAGTGGTGGTGTCCTGTGCTGCCATAAGTCCAGTGGTGGTGTCCTGTGCTGCCATAAGTACAGTGGTGGTGTCCTGTGCTGCCATAAGTCCAGTAGTGCTGCTGTATAATTCCAGTCCAGTGGTGCTGTATTGTGCTGCATCAGTCCAGTGGTGGTGTCCTGTGCTGCCATAAGTCCAGTGGTGGTGTCCTGTGCTGCCATAAGTCCAGTGGGGCTGCTGTATAAGTCCAGTCCAGTAGTGCTGTGTTGTGCTGCATCAGTCCAGTGGTGGTGTCCTGTGCTGCCATAAGTCCAGTGGTGGTGTCCTGTGCTGCCATAAGTCCAGTGGTGGTGTCCTGTGCTGCCATAAGTCCAGTGGGGCTGCTGTATAAGTCCAGTCCAGTAGTGCTGTGTTGTGCTGCATCAGTCCAGTGGTGGTGTCCTGTGCTGCCATAAGTCCAGTGGTGGTGTCCTGTGCTGCCATAAGTCCAGTGGTGGTGTCCTGTGCTGCCATAAGTACAGTGGTGGTGTCCTGTGCTGCCATAAGTCCAGTAGTGCTGCTGTATAAGTCCAGTCCAGTGGTGCTGTATTGTGCTGCATCAGTCCAGTGGTGGTGTCCTGTGCTGCCATAAGTTCAAGGGATACTGCCGTACAAGTCCAGTCCAGTGGTTTTGCCATATAAGTCCAGTGATGCTGCCATGTAAGTCCAGGGATACTACCGTATAAGTCCAGGGGTACTGCCATATTAGTCTAGTCCAGTGGTGCTGCCATATAAGTCCAGTGGTGCTGCCATATAAGTCCAGGGGTACTGCCGTATAAGTCCAGTCCAGTGGTACTGCCATATAAGTCGAGTGGTGCTGCTGTATAGGTAATGGGGTACTGCCATATACAGTAAGTCCAGTCCAGTTGTGCTGCCATATAAGTCCAGGGGTACTGCCATATAAGTCCAGTCCAATGGTGCTGCCGTATGAGTCCAGTGGTGGTGTCCTGTGCTGTATATTATTTACTCCAAATAAAGGGGTTATTAATAGTTAATCCAAATAATTTTACAGGGTTTGCCCTGTGTGCTGTAGGGGTACGCTCTCCTGTGTCACATATTGTTCTATAACTCCAGAAAAATGATAGAGAACAAAAATTTGGAGGATAAAATAGGAAAAGATCAAGAACCACTTCCTCATACTGCTGCTGCTGTTGTTGCTGCTGCTGGGAGTCGATCGTCATCCCAGAGGGGAAGTCGGAAGACCACTTGTACTAACGTCAACTAAGCAATTGACTGTCCAACAGTGCTTTGAGAGGAAGATATGACAGCAGTCATCCTGTTGCAAAGCGGATAACTGAAGTCTTGACAGCTATGTTGGTGTTGGACGTGCATCCGGTATCCGCCATTAGTGCAGTGGGATTCAGACAATTAATGGAGGTAGTGTGTCCCCGATACCAAATCCCATCTAGATTCCACTTCACTAGGAAAGTGATTCCCAGACTGTACAGGGACACTAAGAAAAGTGTCCTCAGTGTCCTGAAAAATGTAGTTGTACCCAGTTTCCACTTAACCACGGACATGTGGGCAAGTGGAGCAGGGCAAACTAAGGACTACATGACTGTGACGGCCCACTGGGTAGATTTACTGCCTCCTGCAGAAACAACAGCAGCGGCACCAGTAGCAGCATCTCACAAACACCAGCTCGTTCCTAGGCAGGCTATGCTGTGTATCACCGGTCTCTGTAAGAGGCACACCGCTGACAACCTCTTACGAAAACTGAGGGACATCATCGCACAATGGCTTACCCCACTTAGACTCTCCTGGGGATTTGTGATATTGGACAACGCCACCAATATTGTGCGTTCATTACATCTGGGCAAATTCCAGCATGTCCCATGTTTTGCACATACAATTAATTTGGTGGTGCAGAATTTTTTTTAAATGACAGGGGCATGCAGGAGATACTGTCGGTGGCCTGAAAAATTGCGGGCCACTTTCGACATTCAGCCACTGCGTGCCACTCCCAGATGGGCCAGGTGTTTGTGCCACACACTTGTGTCACTTAGCTTAGTCATCCAGCTACATCGGTGCACCTCTTTTTTTTTTCTTTGCATCATGTGGTTTGGAGCCTAGTTTTTAAAAGTGCCATCCTGTCCGACACTGCAGTGCCACTCCCAGATGGGCCAGGTGTTTGTGCTGCACACTTGTGTCGCTTAGCTTAGTCATCCAGCTACCTTATTGCACCTCTTTTACTTGTTTGCATGATGCTCTGTTTGGGGCTTAGTTTTTAAAAGTGCCATCCTGTCTGACACTGCAGTGCCACTCCTAGATGGGCCAGGTGTTTTTGCCGCACACTTGTGTCGCTTAGCAAAGTCATCCAGTTACCTCAGTGCAACCTTTTGGCCTAAAAACAATATTGTGAGGTGTGAGGTGTTCAGAATAGACTGGAAATGAGTGGAAATTAATGTTATTTAGGTTAATAATACCATAGGATCAAAATTACCCACAAAATTCTGTGATTTTAGCTGTTTTTGTGGGGGGGTTTTCAGAAATCATCCAGATCCAAAACCAAAACCCGAAAGGGTGGTTTTGGCAAAACCAATCCAGATCCAAAACACGAGCAGGGATTCAGAACCACAACCAAAACACGAAAAGTGCCCGCCGCACATCTCTAGCTTACAGTTACCATATTACAGGACTGTTTTTTTGTTTTTGTTTTTTAATTCTTTTTGTTTGTTTTATCAAATACTAAGGAATAATAATGTTTTAATGATGGAGGCCTCTTTATGAGCTGGATGGACCTTAAATCCCAAGTCTGAGAAAGATTATTCTTATTTTGTACAGGGCACTATGAGATTTATTGTTGTGTTTTTTGAATCCAATTATACCCCTTTTCCACCTCTGTAGCACGGGTCGCCTGACACGGCTGCGACCCGTGCTACAGCCCCCTTTCAGACAGCGCTCGCAACCCGGCATATTGCCGGGTTGGTGACGCTGCTGCTGACGCGGCAGGGGCGGCGCTGGGAGATCACATGATCTCCCAGCGCCGCCCTCCCATACACTGGCGACACGGCTCCCGTTCACACTACACAGCTTACCGGTTTGAACACGTGTTCAACCCGGCAAGCTACTCCGGGAATTTGCAGTGGGACCCTTTTCCACTAGGGAAAAACACGGGTAAATGCACACCCCCGCGCATTTACCCTTGTTTTAAAAGGTAGTGGAAAAGGGGTATTAGTTTCACAGGGGGTGTATTTAGCTGGGAAATTCAGGCTTTATGCCTCTTTTTTTTGTACATTTCCCTCCTTCCCTCTTTTATTTGTTGTTTGTCAGACTTTTTATTTTGCAGGAAAGAAAGGCATTGGGGGTCATTCCGAGTCGATCGCACACTGCAACATTTTGCATCCCACGCGATCAGAAAGACACCGCCTATGGGGGAGGATTTTTTTGCATAGCAAGGGTGCGATCGATTGTGCAGCCGAGCTATGCAAAAACATTTTGTGCAGTTTCTGAGTAGCCCACTGCGATCACTTCAGCCTGTCAGGTCCCAGAATTGACGTCAGACACCCGCCCTGCAAACGCCTCGACATGCCTGCGTTTGCCTCACCACTGCCCGAAAGAGGGTCAGTTGACACCCAGATCCGCCTTCTGCCTGTCAATCTTCTAGAGTTCTCCGCTGCGAACAATTCTGTCATTGCCCTGGCCGCTTCCTGGCGACGGCCATCGCCAGGCAACAACGCACATGCGCATTGGTGCCCGCGTGCAGCCGCAGTTCAGACCCATTCGCACGGCTGCGAAAAAAAGCACAGTGTAATTTTCAAAAAAACATTTCATGTTAGACAGAGGTTTCTGGAGAGGGATTGCAAGATATCCATCCTGCAAGATTGAGGGGGACATTTACTAAGCAGTGATAAGAGCGGAGAAGTGAGCCAGTGGAGAAGTTGTCCATGGCAGCCAATCAGCACTGAAGTTACATCTATAGTTTGCATACTATAAAATGATACAGAGCTGCTGATTGGTTGATGTGGCCACTTCTCCACTGGCTCACTTCTCCGCTCTTATCACTGCTTAGTAAATGTCCCCCTCACTCCATAGGCACAAAGCGGATGGTCCGTAAGTATAATTTTATTCCTTACAGGTACCCAGTGGATTCTACTGGACAAGTGGACGTGATTCTCGGCGTGTGATGTAGGTATGTATGAGTGTGTAAGTGTGTTTTAATAAAATTTTACTGTCACGGTGTGTGTGTGTCTTGTTTTTATTTGGGTATTTCTTTTGTTGCAGAACTACAGGTACCAGTGGGCCCGTTATTTCCCCGCATACTGGTACTTGTGGTTCTCCAAGTACCAGCAAGCGGGGGATGCTTGCTGGGACTTGTAGTTCTAAAACAAAAGACAATATTCTTTTTTTTTTTTACACACAAAAAGGCTATCAGCCCCCCATCCACCGCCCAGGGATGGGGGGGGACAGCCTCAGGCTTCACCCCTGGCCCTTGGGTGCCTGGAGTGGGGGGAACCCCTTGATTTAAGGGGTCCCCACTCCCCCAGGGTACCCCGGCCAGGGGTGACTAGTTGGGGGGATAATGCCACGGCCACAGGGACCTACATAAATGTGTCCCCCGGCTGTGGCATTATCTCTCGGCTAGTGGAGCCCAGTGCTGGTTTTAAAAATACGGGGGACCCATACATCTTTTGTCCCCCGTATTTTTGGAACCAGGGCTGGCCCAAGAGCCTGGTGCTGTTTGTCTAAATACAGGGGTACCCCAGTAAATTTTTCCCCGGTGTTTAAACTACCAGGACCGGCTCAAAGAGCCCAAGGCTGGTTATGCTTAGGAGGGGGGACCCCACGCAATTCTTTAATTTTTTTTTAAAAACTATTTCTGACCCTTTTTCACAGAGAAGCATGCACGGATCTCAGTGATCCGTGCATGACTATCTGAACACGCCAGCATAAAGCAGGTCTATTTGAAAGCTCGTCTTTTTATCGAATTCTATGCTTTCCCGGCAGTGTTTGGCTATTGTCGGCAGTGATTGAGAATACAAATTCTTAGTAAATTACCGAGTTGTATAAAGTACAACACAGATTCTCTAACGCCGACGATCTACAGTACTGTGTTGCTCGAACAGTTAGTTGCATCAGAATACACTAATTTATATTTACTGGTATGTCTACAGGTGCTCATTATCGCTGTGTATTTTAGATAGCGGAATGTGTTGCTCCTGCAGATTTACGCTGATTTATGTGAAACCTGTGTGACCCTTCCATTGAATGTTTTACAATGAATTACACAGAAAAAAAAGTAATAAAGTGAATGTCAGCAGGGAAAAAAATTTAGATTGGCACTTTGGGAACCCGGGACCCTCAGCGTGGGAGGCGGGAGCCTTTACTGCTAGCCCACGTTGCTGCATGGAAGATACACAAGTTTATGTGTAAAAGTAATGCAAGCAGCGATTCCTTCCCATTGGTGTTCGTTTATGCCGTTAGGGGACTCGGACGCTCATTTAGTGCACTGTACATACTTTAAAGTCAATGAGCTACATTATTCATTTCACACATTATTTGTGTCTGCATAGACAAGTGTTTTAACACGTTCATTTGCTTCTGTATAAACTATTCACACAGTGATTTGGTATCCAGGATCTTAGGGAGACGCTTTTATCTCTCCCTATTATACTTAATACTATGGGATTTGGATGCTCACATATCACTAACATCAATAGACCATACTGTATCTGTAACATGTTCATTTGCATCTGTATATGCTGTACTATTTGCATCTGTACTGTATATACTGGTATATACTGTATGACATACTGTAGCATAATGTAGCGTAATGAGACGCACCAGTAAAGTAGTTCTTACGCTGTAGTTCAGTATTGTATTTTAATGGAGACCACACGCAAGCGCATTGATGATTTTAAAAAGCGACATCTAGTGGATGATCTTAGGTATTACACTCAAAGGTAACGCCAAACGCTCTGTGCGCCTCCCTTCGACAAGGCGCGCCTCCTTGTGCCCAGGCATGCTGCGTATGCCCGATCACGACTAACGCCTCAGTCAGCCAAGATAACTGAGGACCCATCTGTACTAGGCCCCCATTCATAGGTATAAATAAAAAAATAAAAATAATAATAATAATAGAAAAATTACTCGTCCTGCTGTCTTTGCTGTCTCCACACATGCTTCTATATAGTTAATGGATGTAAACACTTTGTTAGATAGCTCCAGCCATCCACCAATCAGCATGCTGACAGCAGGGACGTGCGCTGAGCTAAATAGCTCAGGAGGCACTGGCTAGCACCAGAGCCAGAATTACATGCAATATATGAGCTAAAGGGTACATCTGGGCATTATACACAGGTGCAGCAGTATAAAGTCCTGGAAATTTGGTGAGTTTTGATCAGAGATGTGCGGAAAAGTTAGCCAGGTGAGGCACTTCCTCACCTGCCATAGACTTTTTACTCCAGAGTTTTGGCTATAAAAATTATTAGAATAATGCAAAGTAGATATTTCAAACATACAGTATTCTTTGTATTTTTCATATACTTTATACAGTCAAAACACTGGAACAAACGTTAGTATGACAGGAAAGGCTCTGCCTCACCTGCCTCACCCCATCGCACGTCACTGGCTGACAGCCATTCACTCTCTGGCAGCAGGCTGGGCAGAGGTAGATAATGCTGCCTGGCCTACCTGATTGTATGTAATTCACACCTGCTTGAAGGCCCCTAGATTAGTGGGGCCCTGGACAGCTGCCCAGTGTGCCTATACAGTAAGTTAGCCCTGGGAGGGGCCTTGAAGAAGTGGGGCCCACAAGGGGAAGTACCTGGCTCCCCAATGGCGCAGTTCGACCCTGCCAGCGAATCATAATCAGTTCACATCTCCCTAATTGCTGGTCACACCATATGGTTTCCAGCCTGGTAACAAGGGCTTATGGGAGATAGACAGAGCAAGTTCATTACGCAGTGAGGAGCCGCTGGGATAGTGTATCCGGACTCCAGGTCGACACCTGAAATAGGTCGACATGGACGAAAGGTCTACGTGGACAAGGTCGACATGGATAAAGATCGACATGAGTTTTTCACATTTTTAAAAAAATGTTGAACTTTTTCATACTTTACGACCCACGTGGACTACAATTGGGAACGGTAAAACGAGCCATGCGAGGGTACACGGTGCACTAATTGGGGTTCCCGGTCACATTACGGAGAAAACTACACCAAATTGTTTTTAAAAACCCATGTCGACCTTTTACCATGTCGACCTTTTGTCCACGTCGACCTGAGGTGTGTCGACCAATTGGTGTCGACCTAAGTGGTATTGACCTAATTGGTGTCGACCCTGAGTCCCAGACACCTGGGATAGTGAGTAACCGGTCAGAGCTAGAGCTACCACTGTACCCAGCCACACACAGAGGAGACACAGCTCATTATACATCACACGGCTGCCTGGGGCAGTGATAACATGTTACTCACCATAGACAGCCAGGGTCACAGAGGCTTCTTCTACTTGTTTATCTGTCAGTATTTTCACTGTGTAAATATCACTATCTATTATACTGAGATCTGAGAAAAGTAATGAGCCATCAGGGAAAGGCCTGGCCCGAGAGATGTGTAGGGGTCCAGTAGCTAGTGAAACAGGAGAAGCAGGAAGATATACAAGGATTTCATAATCAAATGCAGTTTTCGGTCCTTTAAACCAAGCAAAAGACAGAATCTTCCCAGTGACACCAGTAACGTTAAGGGTGGCAGATTCCCCGATAACTGGATACTGAGGAATCAGCTGAATATTGATTGCTCCACTGGTCAGATCCATCCACAGACTGAGGAGACCTGGAAGAGAAAAATCCAGACATCACATTGTTATTGTAAATTGTTGTTTTATGATAAATACAGCTGTAGCCTTAGGAGTGGTACTAGTACTAGTACTCAATCAGGGTCATCTCTTATTCCCTCTTTTAACCATGGTCTCATGGGAGGGGTGAGATATATATATATATATATATAATAGCTCAGATCTGTGACTCTGTGCCTGTGTGTCTAATGCTGGGTGTGGCTAGGAGCTCTCATTGGGTTAACAGAAGGTCTATCACACCCAGTCCACACCTGATTGGGCGAGATACGCCCTACCACACAGGTTACATCCAATGGGAGGCTTTGCCCTTTGGCTGCTGTGTGTTCCCAGAGCAGGATTAACAATGGGGCTGATGGAGCTGCAGCTCCAGGTCCACACCCTAAAACAGGCCCACTGCATCTGCAGCAACATACCCTCCAACAATTTACACATAAAAATCGCTACAAATTTGAAAAGGGGCTGTGGCCAAGGGTAAAGTGGCGCTTCCACGCCCCTTTCCTATACTTTCAATGGACGTTTGGAGAGCCAAAAACCGGTACAGACCATAAAAAAAGGTACTGTACCTGCCAAAAAGGTACAGTTGGAGGGTATGCCACTGCATCTGCAGCAAGTCTCTGCGCTGTAGATAGGAAAAAATAAAAATCCTTTTACTGCAGCATCCTATGTCCTGCTGACAGTCCGCCTGCCCCCTCCGGCATCAACAATCCCCACTCCCTGGCCACGGCACAGGTGGAACAAAAGCTGCTGCGGACACCGGCCTAGATGTGTATGAAAGCGCCGCAGCGGAAGCCTTGCATAGCCCTCCCTGTGCCCCATACTCTCTGAGCCCCGGAGCCTCCTCTGCGTGTGATGTCATAGAAGTACCTCCCCACCACAGCCACGCCCAGATCCCCTGACTCCGTAACACAGCACCTGGCCTATCGGCCTGGAAGCCCCAAGATGGCTAATGTAATGGATAGAGTAAGGGGTAAGCCAGTGTGCGACGATGTCGCTCAGTTTCCGTAAGAGGTTGTCAGCGGTGTGCCTCTTACGGAAAGCGGTAATACATAGCGCAGCCTGCCTAGGACCGAGCTGGCGTTTGCAAGATGCTGCTTCTGGTGTCGCTGCTGTTGTTGCTGCGGGAGGCCATACATCTACCCAGTGGGCTGTCACAGTCATATAGTCCTTAGCCTGCCCTGTTCCACTTGTCCACATGTCCGTGCATTTTTTAGGACACTGAGGACACTTTTTCTGATGTCTCTGTACATTCTCGGTATCGCCTGCCTAGTGAAGTGGAACCTAGATGGGATTTGATACCGGGGACACAGTATCTCAAAAAATTCTCTAGGTCCCACTGAACTAATGGTGGATACCAGACACACGTCTAACACCAACATAGCTGTCAAGGCCTCAATTATCTGCTTTGCAAAAGGATGACTGCTGTCATATTTCATCTTCCTCACAAAGGACTGTTGGATAGTCAATTGCTTAGTTGAAGTAGTACAAGTGGTCTTCCGACTTCCCCTCTGGGATGACGATTGACTCCCAGCAGCAACAACAGCAGCGGCATCAACAGCAGGCGTACCACTCAAGGATCCCCTGGAGGAATCCCGGTTAGGAGAGGACTCCTCAGTCTTGCCAGTGACATGGCCTGCAGGACTACTGATGTTCCTGACTGAGGAGGAAGTTGACATTGAGGGAGTTGGTGGTGTGGCTTGCAGGAGCTTGGGTACAAGAGGAAGAAGGGATTTAGGTGTCAGAGGACTGCTTAAGCTCTTACACAAAGTTTCACAACTTTACACTGACTTCTTATGAATGCGCAGCAGGTGACATATAAGGGAAGATTTTCCTAGGTGGTTAACATCCTTACCCCTACTTATTACAGATTGACAGAGGCAACACATGGCTTGACACCTGTTGTCCAGATTTCTGGAGAGATAATTACACACCGAAGAGGTGGCTTTTTTGGTAGTTTGCCCAGGCATCACAATGGCTTCTTCATCCCATGGACAACAGGTGTCTCCCCCGGTGCCTGATTTAAACAAACTACATCACCATCAGAATCCTCATCGTCAACTTCCTCCTCAGCACCCGCAACACCCATATCCTCATCCTGGTGTACTTCAACAGTGACATCTTCAATTTGAACATCAGAAACTGGACTGTGGGTGCGCCTTCCAGCACTTGCAGGGGGCGTGCAAATGGTTGAAGGAGCCACCTTCTCCCGTCCAGTGTTGGGAAGGTCAGGCATCACAACCGCCGAAACACTTGGACTTTATGATACCATCTTAGAATGCACAGTTCTTTTCTGTGCTTTTTCCAGCTTAACTCTTATCATTTTTCTAGCGGGAGGATGAGGGCTTCCATCGTCATGTGAAGCTGAACCACTAGTCATGAACATAGGCCAGGGCCTTAGCCATTTCTTGCCACTCCGTGTCGTAAATGGCATATTGGCAAGTTTACGTTTCTCCTCAGACCATTTAAATTTCTTTTTTGGGGTCTTTTTACTGAACTTTGACATTTTGGATTTTACATGCCCTCTACTATCACATTGGGCATCAGCCTTGGCAGACGCCGTTGATGGCATTTCATTGTCTATGTCATGACTAGTGGCAGCAGCTTCAGCACTAGGAGGAAGTGGTTCTTGATCTTTGCCTATTTTATCCTCCAAAGTTTTGTTCTCCATTATTTTCTGGAGTTATATAACAATATGCGATACAGGAGAGCGTACCTCTACACCACACAGGGCAAACCTTGTGAAAATTATTTTGATTAAATATTAACAACCCCTTTATTTGGAGTAAATAATATATAGCACAGGGCATCACCACTGAACTTATATGGCAGCACCACTGGACTGGATTTATACGGAATTATATGGAATTATACGGCAGGATCCCTGGAACTATACTGCAGGATCACTGGACTTATACGTCAGTATCACTGGAATTATACGGCAGGATCACTGGAATTATACGGTAGGATCACTGGATTTATATGACAGTACCGCTGAACATATACGTCAGTATCAATGGAAATATACGGCAGGATCACTGAACTTATATGGCAAGATCACTGGAATTATACGGCAGGATCACTGGATTTATACGGCAGTACCGCTGGACATACAGTATAAGGCAGTATCAATGGACATATATGGCAGGATCACTGGACATATTGTCACGCTCGGCGTAAGTTGGGGTTCCGACAACCGAGTTTTGGCTGAAGGGACAGCTACCTGTGAGGAGAGTAAACGAGGTGGCTGAATGTAATTCCTCCTCATGGGGTGGAAGCCTAGCTAAGTGTTAACGTTGGCCGGAGGGCGTAAAGATAAGGAGGACTTCGTAGGAAGATAACTGTAGATTTAATGAATAATAAGGCTGTACACGAATATTGGAGCAATTGAAGAAACTGGAAGAATTAGAGTCTATGGTTAAATGACTTGAAGAGTGAAGCTGAAGAACTCCGGTAAAGAAGAACTGAAGACTGTGTTTTATGATTAAAAGACGAGGCAGAAGAACTTGGACTTTGAAGAAATGAAGACTGTGGTTTGTAATTGAAAGACGAGGCTGAAGAACTTGGACTTTGAAGAAATGAGGACTGTGGTTTGTGATTGAAAGACGAGGCTGAAGAACTTGGACTTTGAAGAAATGAAGACTGTGATTTGTAATTGAAAGATGAGGCTGAAGAACTTGGACTTTGAAGAAATAAAGACGTCTGTGGAAACCGCCGTTAGCACCTGGAGCTCCTCTATGACCTGGGACCCCGTGAGCGCTTCCACGAGTGGCAACGGACTTAGACAGCAGGACTGCAGCAGCATTTAGGTAACCGATAGATGAGAGCAACCAGGACCAGGGAACCAGAAGTAAACTGGGAGCACAGAGCTGGAGAACCTTTCACAAGGAGGTAACATGAAGCACTGGCACTCTCCCTCTGAGCCAGACCCCTTTTGTAAGGGGAGAACACACAGGATTGGCTGGACACAGAGTGGGAACTTCATTGGTAATACTCTGGTCTCCAACATGGCTGCCCCCAGCACAGGAGACATACTTAGCTGTTAGCACACAGCTTTAGCCAGCTTTTGTCTCTGACACACTATACTGTGTCACCACTCGAGGACCTTACCGCAGCGATCCCCGCCACAGCACCCGGCTCTCCAGACCCTCGGCCCTCGGCAGCTGCACATCCGTCCAGAAGGACCTGCCGCCGCAGCCGCGCCAACCAGCGGGATAGTAACCCGTGGGAGCACCCGCCAGAGGTAAGGCTCCGGAGCCTGACAGTACCCGCCCTTTTTAGGGTGGGCTCTGAACACCCTTGTGCTTTCATCGGATTCTTGGTATGAAAGGCCCGGACTAATCTTGGAGCATGGACGTCCTCTTCAGAAAGTGCCCCGGGTGCAGAATCTGAGAGGGTGCAGAGATGGGTACTCTGTCTCCACTCCTTCCTCTCAGCCCTAAGGGGCTACCTTCTGCCGGGTCCAAGAACCCTCACTGTAGTTACCCGCTCCCCAGCACCACCAATGAAACTCCCCCCTCCTCGGCAATTAGAACACTATTGAATGGGGCAGGGGTGGTGACCAAGGACTCTCCAGCTACCCCCTCTCACTTCCCAAGCGTTGGTCCATGGCCGCTCACACACTCCTGTGCCCATGTAAGCGATGTCTGCCCCCAGACCTGTTGCCTAGCGCCTCCCCCTTCCCACAGAGGACAGGGCCCTAAGAAGCTACCTTCTGCCACTCCCCGCTCCCCAATACCACCAATGTGGAGTCCTGGGAAACCAACCCCCCCCCCCCCCCTTGGCAACTAGAACACTTATGAATGGGGTGGGGGTGGCTGTTCACACACTCCTGTGCTCCCAGCCCTGTTCCCAGCTCAACCAGAGGGTGGCATGGCGAGAGGAAGCAGCAGCTGCTGATAATTTGTCTGGGCACTGAGGTGAGGTCTCTATATGCCAGGACAGCTGTTGCCTCCCAATGTGTGGTCCTAGGTCCCAACTTACATGCAGGGCTTTGTAGTCCTACAGCAGTTGGCCAGTTGGAGTCCTCCCCCCAGGGTGTGTGATACAGTGTTTGCATAGCTTATATCAGGTATATAACACCAGCCAGTCCTAGGGACTCCTCTCTGCATCCAGGATAACCCACATTGTGTGTGTCCCCTCCCCAGAAGGTTGGTACTCCTCCTCTTTAATTGGTCGTAGGTCCTGACTGGCATACTGGACTTTATAGTCCTACAACAGTTGGACAGTCAGAGTCCCCCACAATACTGTATCTGAGGTGCATGTTAGTTTTCTTGTGTTCATATCCATTTTCCTAGGGAATGTGTACTGAATGCACCCGTACGATGCTGGTTGTCACTTTGCCAACTGTTCATTACTGTGTTTTGACATGGTTCCAAAGTGTGTGCGTGCATGGGGGGCACCAAATGACTGCCTTGCCCCGGGTGTCAAAAATCCTAGTTTCGGCCCTGGTTTTAAGAAGAGCCTCATAAACTTGCTTCCACATTTTAGTGAATTGCTGAAGGGCTAACTCTGCAGCAGGTGCTTCGAGAGCTGGGAGAGATTGGAAAGCAGGAACACGTGGATGAAGTCCATAATTCACATAAAAGGGTGTGGAATGAGTAGCGGAATGGTAGAGATTATTGTGAGCAAATTCAGCAAATGGAAGATAGTCCAGCCAATCATCCTGAGAAGAAGACATGAAGAGTCGTAGGAAAGTCTCTAAGTCTTGGTTCACTCAGTCTGGCCATCCGTTTGGGAATGGTATGCAGTAGAGAAACTTAATTCCATTCCAAGAGCTGAACTCAGTGCTCTCCAGAATTTAGCCACAAACTGAGGCCCTCGATCTGAAACTATCTCCATGTAACCGGAAGATGTCTGATATGAACATTTTTGATAGTTGTGGAGCGGTTGGAAGACCTGTGAGTGGGACAAAGTGCACCATTTTGGAAAATCGGTCCACAATGACCCAAATGGTGTTTCATCCTCTGGAGACAGGTAGGTCAGTTATAAACTCCATGGAGATGTGTGTCCAGGGTTTTTGTGGAACCGATAGCGGATGAAGAAGACCCGATGGTGATCCTCTTGGACTTTTATGTTGGGCGCACTTTGGGCAGGCAGCTATGAATTCCAAAATATCCATCTTCAGATGAGGCCACCAATAGGAGCGTTGGATGAACTTAAGAGTCTTGAGGTTACCTGCGTGCCCCATACACGGTGAGGTATGAGCCCACGTGAGCAGTTTTTTCCTGAATTCTGGTGCAACTAAGGTTTTTCCCGGTGGCAGAAACGGAGTAGTATGAGTTGCAGCAAAGGAGGCAGGATCTAGGATGAATTGTCTGTCCGGAAGATCTGTGGACTCATCTGAATTCAATGAACGAGAGAGCGCATCTGCTTTCCGATTAAGAGACCCTGGACGATAACTGAGCTTGAAAGAAAAACGTGAGAAGAACAGTGCCCGCCTGGCTTGCCGTGGGTTTAAACATCGGGCGGTCTGAAGATATGAAAGATTTTTGTGATCTATGGTTACTGATATTGGGTGCTGAGCTCCTTCCAGTAAGTACCTCCACTCTTCAAAAGCAAGTTTTATGGCAAGCAATTCTTGTTCTCCAATGGCGTAGTTTTGTTCTGCCGGAGAGAATCTTCGGGAAAAATAAGCACAAGGATGAGCTTTCTGATCCTCGAAGTACTGGGATAAGACGGCCCCCACTCCTACTGCAGAAGCATCCACCTCCACCTGAAAAGGACGACTGAGATCAGGTTGCCGAAGGATAGGAGCAGACATGAAGGCCTCTTTTAGAAACAAAAAGGCTTTTAGTGCCTCAGGTGGTCAAGCTGCAGAATTAGACCCTTTTCTTGTTAGTGCTGTAATCGGGGCAATGATGGAGGAATAATCTTTAATAAACTTCCTATAGAAATTGGCGAAGCCTAAAAAACGCTGGATTCCCTTCAGAGTGGTATGAAGGCTCCCATCTCTGATTGCTTGGACTTTGGCAGGATTCATCTGTAATTCCCTCCCGGAAATGATGTAACCTAAAAAAGGGATGGAGGGAACCTCAAACGTGCACTTCTCTAGTTTACAAAAGAGTCGATTTTCCCTTAGACGTCTCAAGACTTCTCTGACTTGTTCCCGATGGACTTTTAGATCTTTGAAAAATATTAGAATATCGTCCAGATACACAACCAGGTACTTATAGAGGAGATCTCGGAATAACTCGTTGACATGATTCTGGAAGACTGCTGGAGCATTGCATAAGCCAAAGGGCATCACCAGGGATTCGTAATGCCCATCGCGAGTATTGAACGCAGTCTTCCACTCATCTCCTGCGCGAATGCGTATAAGGTTACAAGCTACCCGCAGGTCAAATTTGGTGAAAATGGTAGCCCCCTTTACACGGTCAAATAGTTTGGGAATCAAGGTTAAGGTATCTGTTCTGTTCTGTCATTTTGTTGAGGCCCCAGTAGTCGATGCAAGGCCGTAGGTCCCCGTCCTTCTTCTTAACAAAAAAAAACCCTGCCCCGGCTGGAGAAGAGGAAGGGCGAAGGAACCCTTTGGCCAAATTCTCCTGTATGTACTCAGACATCGCTTGGGTTTCTGGGAGAGATAAAGGGTACGTTCGGCATCTGGGAGGTGTTTTACCAGGCAGTAAATCGATAGGGCAGTCCCAACTTCAGTGGGGAGGCAAAGTATCCGCCCCTTGCTTACTGAACATGTCCAGAAAGGGCTGATAGGCATCTGGGAGATCATTGGAGTGTAGGATAAAGAGTGGCTTGACGGTGGATAAACAGCTTTGAGAACACGACTCCCCCCATCCATAGTTTGCCAATCTAAGCGGGAGTTGTGCTCCTGCAACCACGGGAATCCTAGGATTATTTTTTGAGAGGCTTTGGGAATTACCAGGAAAGAGATAACTTCAGAATGGAGAATACCAACTTTCATCTTTAGAGGAACTGTACAGTGGGTGATGATCCCTTCAGGGATATGACTTCCGTCAACCGCGGTGATAGAGATAGCTCGCTCCAAACGAGTGGTTGGTATTTCAGACTGCCGGACTAAGGCGGAAGTAATGAAAATCTCTGCAGCTCCAGAATCCAAAAGTGCTGTAACATGAAAGGAGGTAGAGGGAAGTTCCAGACATACAGCCAACAGTGATTCCTTCCTGGTAAATTGGTTGGGGAATGCCCCTAGCTTAACCTCTCCTGCGTAAGCTAGGAGTGGGAGTTTCCCGGTCGTTGAATACAAGACTTAACAAAGTGGTCGGCCACCCCACAATGCATGCAGAGGTTTCCCTGTCTGCGTCTTTGACGTTCCTCATTGGTGAGACGAGAATGGTTGACCTGCATGGGTTCTTCAGTAGACGGTGAGGATGGTCTAGGAGTGGGACAAGCCCGAGATTTGGGTTACTCGAACCTTGTTTTCTCAATACAGCGCTCCTTGTATCTTAGATCCATCCTGTTACATAAAGAAATAAGCTGAACGAGCTTAACTGGCACATCCTGAGTGACCAGGTCATCTTTAATTTTGTCGGAGAAACCATTCCAAAATGCAGCAATGAGAGCCTCTTCAGTCCAGCCCACTTCGGAAGACAGAGTACGGAATTGGATCACGTACTGGGCGACGGAACGGGTTCCCTGACGCAGACGCAGAATCTCCAAAGAGGCAGAGGTGGTCCGGCCTGGCTCGTCAAAGATTTTACAAAAAGTTGCCACGAATTCTGGGTAATTCAAGAATATGGGATCAGTTCTCTCCCATAAGGGTGAAGCCCAATCCAGAGCTGGTCCAGTCAGAAGTGAAATGATGTATGCTATTTTGGTCCGATCAGACGGAAAGTTAGCTGACTGAAGCTCAAACTGGATCTCGCATTGATTGAGGAACCCTCGGCATTGCTTTGGACTACCGTCAAATTTACTGGGTGGCGGTAGTTGTAAACGAGGAACAGGAATCGACACTAGAGGATTAGATGCTGGTGGATTGGAAGCTGGAACTGGAGTCCGAGATGTGGAAATGGCTGTGTGAAGAGAATCCAAACGAGTGGACATATTCTGCATGAACTGTACAATCTGTGCCTGCATGGCCCCCTGTTTATTTAGATGAGACAGAATATCCACAGAGGCATCGCCCCCGGTAGCCTGCTCACTTGCCGGATCCATTGGGCCAGTGCTTACTGTCACGCTCGGCGTAAGTTGGGGTTCCGACAACCGAGTTTTGGCTGAAGGGACAGCTACCTGTGAGGACAGTAAACGAGGTGGCTGAATGTAATTCCTCCTCATGGGGTGGAAGCCTAACTAAGTGTTAACGTTGGCCGGAGGGCGTAAAGAAAAGAAGGACTTCGTAGGAAGATAACTGTAGTTTTAATGAATAATCAGGCTGTACACGAATATTGGAGCAATTGAAGAAACTGGAAGAATTAGAGTCTATGGTTAAATTACTTGAAGAGTGAAGCTGAAGAACTCCGGTAAAGAAGAACTGAAGACTGTGTTCTATGATTAAAAGGCGAGGCTGAAGAACTTGGACTTTGAAGAAATTAGGACTGTGGTTTGTGATTGAAAGACGAGGCTGAAGAACTTGGACTTTGAAGAAATGAAGACTGTGATTTGTAATTGAAAGATGAGGCTGAAGAACTTGGACTTTGAAGAAATGAAGACATCTGCGGAAACCGTCGTTAGCACCTGGAGTTCCTCTACGACCTGGGACCCCGTGAGCGCTTCCACGAGTGGCAACGGACTTAGACAGCGGGACTGCAGCAGCGTTTAGGTAACCGATGGATGAGAGCAACCAGGACCAGGGAACAAGAAGTAACCTGGGAGCACAGAGCTGGAGAACCTTTCACAAGGAGGTAACATGAAGCACTGGCACTCTCCCTCTGAGCCAGACCCCTTCTGTAAGGGGAGAACACGCAGGATTGGCTGGACACAGATTGGGAACTTAATTGGTAATACTCTGGTCTCCAACATGGCTGCCCCCGACACAGGAGACATACTTAGCTGTTAGCACACAGCTTTAGCCAGCTTCTGTCTCTGACACACTATACTGTGTCACCACTAGAGGACCTTACCGCAGCGATCCCCGCTGCAGCGCCCGGCTCTCCAGACCCTTTGCCCCCAGCCCTTGGCAGCCGCACATCCGTCCAGAAGGACCCGCCGCCAGCAGCTCCCTGCAGCCGCGCCAACCAGCAGGATGGTAACCCGCGGGAGCACCCGCCGGAGGTAAGGCTCCGGAGCCTGACACATATACGGCAGTACCACTGGACATATACGGCAGCACAGGGACACCACCACTGGACTGATTCAGCACAACACAGCACCACTGCAATGGACTGGACTTATACAGCAGCACTGGACATATGGCAGCAGAGGACACCACCACTGTGACTGGACTGATGCAGCACAACACACCACCACTGGACTGATGCCGCACAGCACAGCACCACTGAACTGGACTTTTACAGCAGCACTGGACATATGGCAGCAGAGGACACCACCACTGTGACTGGACTGATGCAGCACAAGACACCACTACTGGACTAATGCAGCACAACACAGCACCACTGGACTGTATTTATACAGCAGCACTGGACATATGGCAGCAGAGGTCACAACACTGTGACTGGACAGAGGCAGCACAAGACACGGACACTGAGGACACTGGGGACGGAGACACATCCTCTCTCTACACTCCCCAATGCCAGAGTGAAAATGGAGGCGACGCGCGGCTCCTTATATGGATTTCAAACCCCGCCAGAATCCGACAGCGGGATGATGACGTTTTGCCTCATTCTGGTTTCCGAGTCAGGCGGGAAAACCCGAGCCTGACTCGGATCCGGGCTCGTGACGTGAAGTTCGAGGGAGTTCGGTTCTCTAAGCACCGAACCCGCTTATCTCTAGTTTGGATCTATGCCAAATGAATATTTTTTAATTGAAGAACGATGCATGGCAATTCTTTCCTTAGGTGCCTGTATGGTTTTCCCACGTACAGCAGGTAACACGGGCACGTATATATACGTGTCCAATTGTAAAGCGCAACGGAATTTGCTGCGCTCGCTATATAAGAAACTGTAAATAAATAAATATACGACAAAACGACTGTTACAATTCACATGATGATGAATATGATGAAGGTTTCACCAATACATAGATATTTACAGTTCAAACATCAATGACATTTAAAAGATCTGTCTCTGAGCTGAAGCCAGCTTTTGGTCCTAATTGGAAATATAATAAGATTTAGCAATAATATCTTTTAAATTGTTACTTATTTTGTAACAAAACAATTTTTTTTCTCTACAGAAAGATTCCATCGCAAAATTTGACTGGGGTATATGCCAATGCCTTAATATCACACTGCAAATGTAACCAGATGCAATTGAAAATGACAAGGAGAAATCATACGATCTTCATCAGTTTTCTCCTTATTACAAAGAGTATCCTCATGCCTTGGGTTGGGGCCACGTTACCGATGGCTGGGATCTTGGTGGTCAGCATCTCAATGGTGGGTTCCCAGCCGCAGAATGCCAGCTGTGGGGGTGAGCGCAACAAAGCCCCTTATGGGCTCGCTTCGCTCACCATGATGCGAGCTCGTGCACTCGCCACAGGTTCTATTCCCACTCTGTGGGTGTTGCGGATACCCACGAGTGGGAAAAGTCCCTGTAAGTCGGCATGCTGACTGTTGGGCTTTTCAGGGTTTGGGATGTGGTGGTCAGTATTGTGACCGGTGGTCACCTGACTGCCAGTCACATAACTACATCCCTCACGTCTTATGGTCATGCACTTATAAATTTGATTTTAGTCTCTGAATAGCCTCTACAGATGAATCTGTCTCCCATCTCTTGAAGGCCTTTTGGTAATGGCAAACAATCCGAAGTGATCCGAACCACTCATAACAGTTGTGAAAAGGGTAATCCCCATTTCAGGGGTATATGATGAAATTAAATCACCATCGGGAATGTATTTTTATCCATTGATTTGCTGAATATCTTTTTAGTAATTAGGCCCATTATGTGAACCACATACACTTCTAAATAGTTAATGGAGATGGTACTATATGCCAATGTAAACCTAACATTGGTCTCCAAAGCATTGACAGCATCATTGAATCTAGCCAGGAAAAGATTACCACCTGTCCACACCATGAAGAGATTATCAATATAACAAATGTAAAAGTGATTAAAGAGAAAAAGGATGAGCCATAATGTGCTGATTTTCATACAGATGCATTAAAAGGTTGGAATATGATGGGGCAATATTGGACCCCATCATTGTGCCCCTTAACTATAAATAAAAATAATTTTTAAAAAGAAAATAATGTTTGTGTAACACAAATTCATTCAATAATAACAAAAGTTAAATGTTCGGACCCTCATAGTGTTCACTTCCAGTGATCATGCTCATGACAGCTTAAATTCCATCTGTATGGTCAATGTTGGTATAAAGACTAATTATATCCAGTGTTACCAATAAGCTATTATCCGGTAAAGTACCCAACCTGTTAAGTTTGTTAATCAAATCGGTGGTATCTTTAACATGATATTTAGTCTTCCGCACAACAGGTTGAAGCCAGAAGTCAATATATTGTGAGAGTGGTTGACACAGTGATCCTCAGGATGAAATTATTGTTCTGCCAGGTAGTTTAACTAATGTTTTATGAACTTTGGGCAATATATAAATTAAAGGTTATATGTGGGTGTGTCTGAGTAAGAAACTGTACTGTGTTTTCCTCAATCCATTTATTATTAGGACCCAATGAGATAGTAGCCTCAATCTCCTTCTTATATGTGTATGTTAGATCGGAAGTCAAAGCTTTATAACAATCTTTATCAGACAACTGTCTTTTAATATAATACACATAATCCTGTTTGTCAAGGAGAACTATGCTGCCCCCTTTGTCCGAGGGATGAATCACAATATTGGTATTGTCCCTGATTGACTTCATGGCTACATTTTCATCTTCAGTCAAATTAGATTAGGAGACTTTCTGGTTGTTAATAAAAGGAATGGTATCACGTTTTACCAAATTAATAAAAGTCTATATAGAGGCATTCATACATGGAGGGTCAATGGCACTCTTAGGTTAAAACTTTTTTTGATACCAGGGGCCGGATGTAGTAAAGTGCGAAACGGCTGGAGCTCCGAGCTTTCCGGCTGAACTTCGTTTTTTTTTAAAGCAGCAAATGTTTACATGGCTAAAACCAGATTGCTTTTGCCTCGTAAATCATTGCTGCATTACAAAAATGTATGAGTTCAGTTGGAATCTTGGCTCTCCGGCCGTCTTGCACTGCATTACATCCGGCCCCAGATGTTTGTGTTTGTCTAGCAAAGTGATCTTTCAGTTTGAGTAAACATTGGAAACAATATAGTTCTACTTCTAACGGGCCATACACACTGGCAGATCCGCCACTGAGCTGCCAGACGGCAGATACGGCCGATGGGCGACAAGCCGGGGGGGGAGGAGGGGGGGTAAGGACGGCTCCATAGCAGTGCAGGCAAATATGGACAAGATCGTCCATATTGGCCTGCATGCACAAGCGACGGGGCACCAGCAATGAACGAGCACGGGGCATCATTCATTGCATGGTGCCTCCACACTGAAAGATATGAACGGTATCTCGTTCATTAATGAACGAGATTGTTCATATCTTTGAGTATTATCGCCCAGTGTGTAGGGCCCATAAATCAAAGGCACTCTGCTTAAATGTTTTCACAAATGAAAGTCCCTTGGACAAGACAGCCATTTCAAAATGAGTGAGTTGATAACTGGAGAGGTTAAAAAGTTATTTATTTTTGTTCTTGGCACCTGCTTTTGTATTTGGAGCAACTCTTCCCTCCCCTTCTACACTGTGCTTTCCTTTTGAATACTTATACCTGCTCCTGGTTACCGACCCTCCTAAAAAATGGTTGTGGGTCAAGAAGTGCTCAGAGTCACTCGGTTTTTTTCTAACTATAGTATTTCCTCTCCAGCCAGGTCTCGGATTGACCCCTGGCGACCCGTTGTACACACGTAGCTCTTTGTAGTCTTCTTTCACTTTCTTATATTTGCTTTTCTTAAAAGTTAATACATTTGCATGGAATAAATTCTCAGAGCTCTTAAGTCTAGACAAGCAATCAACCGAATTATCAGATTTTAAAACATCAATTCATGTTCTTTCACAGCTGGTGATTTCCTTTTCTAATGTTTCTAAATCAGCATTAACCTGCTCAATCACAAGTATCATAAATTGGAATGAACATTCATTAAGGATCTGGTGCCATTGCCTACAAAAACTAACATTAGATTTACCAGTGGTAGGTTGATTTCCGATGCGAGATCCCCACAGATTTATTTTTTCTTTGTAATATTGGGATAATGTCAATCCATGAAGACTCAATTCTGCTGTTTGTTTCATTAATTTTAACAGGCCAAAAATATCTCTGAAGGACTATCCACATCAAAAGCTAATGAATTGGTATTTGTGAATAAGATCCTGGAATTGTCCTTCTCCACATGTGTTGTAACTGTCTCCATATCTCCACAAGAAAAATAACCTCCTTACAAAAAACTTTATCCAAGAAAAAAATTTTTTTTTTTTTTTGTAAAAGACAAGCGCAAGCTACAGTAGCATAATGTTTCCACTATAGAAGAACCCAGCTGCACACATGTATAGTCCAGTAGAGAGAGTGCAAGGCACATAAATATATCAGGATGCAGAGAAAAGAGCCAGGACATCCACTTAATCCAGCAGAAAAAAGTTTATATTCATAGCAAATCAGCAGCAATGACCATAAAGTCAAATGCAAACCAGCAAAGGATAATAAGAGGCATAATGGCATAATATACTCATCATAGCTTCAGAGCTGTATACAACATGGCAGCCTCATCCTTCACAGCAAGTTAGCCATCCACGTATATTCCTGGAATTTCGGAAGCGGAAGTGATGTCATGTTGCCATGGAGACTGTATACAGTAGGATCCAGCACATCAGTCCACCTCCCACACTCCAAACTAGCTGTGAGCAGAAGTGCGGGACCAGAAATAGCCATAAAAAGCCGCCACAATACAAACCTGCAGAGCTATAGCAACTATATATATATATATATATATATATATATATATATATGTGTGTATATATATATATATATATATATATATATAAATATGGAGTCCTACACTCGCACCGTCAGATGGTGAATTGCTGGGTTGCACCACAAGGAGAGCCCAGGAAGGTATCCCCATGCATACAATTATAAGCAACAAAAAGGGGAGAAGAAGGCACTCTCCAGTCTTTGTGCAAAAATAGCAAAAACAAAGTCACACATTTATTTTAACATACCCACTGGTATACCATCCACCAAAGTTTCAGATACTCCAACTGTCTGGCTCTTGGCTGGGAGCATTGGCGTTTCTATAATGGGTGCAGTGTGTGCGAGGCACACGGGCCACCAAGTCCAGGGAGGCCCACTCCGCACACACTGCACCCATTTGCTTAATACTTACCTCTCTGAAGTCCTCTGTCGAAGCCATCCCTTTTCGGCAGCGCAATAGAGTTTGACACTAGGGGGAACAAACTCTATTGCGCCTGCTGAAAACTCCGGAAAGATGGCACAGCGGCCATTTTTTCGGAGTTTCGCGCATGCGCATTAGCAAAATCTTCAGGAAAATGGCCGCCGCGCCCAGAGCCGGATTAAGGGGGGTGCCCCGGGGGTCAGTACCCCGGGCCCCCCTGTTTAAGGGGCCCCCCGGCCGAAGCTCTGCACCGATCTACAGGTTGCCGGGGCAGGAGGGATCCACGCTGTGCATGCGGCTTCCTCCCCCCTCCTCTCGGGCAGCACGGTCGGGGACTGAGTCAAGCAATCTCCAGCCTTCGCTGCTGCCAGGAGAGATGCTGCTGGCGGCAGAGGCTGGAGATTGCTTGACTCAGTCCCCGACCGTGCTGCCCGAGAGGAGGGGGGAGGAAGCCGCATGCACAGCCGAACTCCTCCCCCGGCAGCGTGGATCCCTCATACACCGGCAGCCTGGTGTCTTCTCTTCTCCCCCTGCTGCAGCGCGGCTCCCGTTGCCTGTGACCGCGGGAGGTGAGCAGCGGGGTGGAGGGGGGGGGGGGGAACTGTGGGGGCTGGTGGTCCACTGGGGGGCCCTGCTGTCTTTGGTGCCACGGGCACCCCGAGGGCTTAATCCGGTCCTGGCCGCGCCGTGTTCCCGGAGGTTTGCCATGCGCAATGGAGTCTGTTCTCAGACTCTATTGCCGCTGCCATGGAGAAGGATGGCACCGCCGGGGGTCTCCGGGGAGGTAAGTATTAAATCCTGTGCATCAGTCAGAGAGGAGGGGGCCCCTGAAGCAGAAGGCTGCACACAGGCCTCCTCCTCTCTTAAAAAGCCCCTGGCTGGGAGTCAGGTAGAGAATGCTGCCTGGAAGCTCTGATTGTGTGTCCTTCACATTCATAGTGGCTGGGCAGCATTCTGGACCTGCCTCCCAAGAAGCTCTGGAGCCACCAGCCCAGGGGGCAGATGCCCCTCAGCCCAACCCGCCCCTGCTTGAAAGCCCCTAAAATCATGGGGCTTTGGATAGTTGCCTATTGTGCCTATATGTTAAGATGGCCATGGGTTTATTGATTATTGTGCACTGGTGTGTGATAGAGGCTTCTGTAGTTTGCTTCCTTCATACTGCAAGTAACTGTTGGCCAGGGAATTTTATGGGATCGCGGCCAGAAAAATAGGATTTTAATACCTACCGGTAAATCCTTTTCTCTTAGTCCGTAGAGGATGCTGGGGTCCACTTCAGTACCATGGGGTATAGACGGTTCCGCAGGAGCCATGGGAACTTTAAGACTTTTCAAGGGTGTGAACTGGCTCCTCCCTCTATGCCCCTCCTCCAGACCTCAGTTATATGAACTGTGCCCAGGGAGACGGACATTTCGAGGAAATGATTTACTTTTATACTAATGGTGAGATTCATACTAGCTCACACCTCAACCATGCCGCACAACATGGCATTCAACATGACACACGCCAACAGGCATGAACCATTTACAGCAACATGCTGAAAACAAATGAAACACAACTTGTGTAACTATAAAGAACAAACTGCAGGTAAAGTACGCACTGGGGGGGGGGGGGGGGGGGTAATTCTGAGTTGATCGCAGCAGCAAGTTTGTTAGGAATTGGGCAAAACCATGTGCACTGCAGGGGGGGCAGATATAACATGTGCAGAGAGAGTTAGATCTGGGTGGGTTATTTCGTTTCTGTGCAGGGTAAATACTGGCTGCTTTATTTTTACACTGCAATTTAGATTTCAGTTTGAATACACCCCACCCAAATCTAACTCTCTCTGCACGTTATATCTGTCCCCCCTGCACTGCACATGGATTTGCCCAACTGCTAAAATATTTGCTGCTGCGATCAACTCAGAATTAGGCCCTGGGTCGGGTGCCCAGCATCCTCTACGGACTAGGAGAAAAGGATTTACCGGTAGGTATTAAAATCCTATTTTCTCATACGTCCTAGAGGATGCTGGGGTCCACTTCAGTACCATGGGGTTATACCAAAGCTCCAGTACTGGCGGGAGAGTGCGCATGACCCTGCAGCACCGATTGTCCAAACTTGAGGTCCTCATCAGCCAAACTTATAAAATTTAGCAAATGTGTTTGACCCTGACCAAGTAGCTGCTCGGCAAAGTTGTAAAGCCGGGACGCCTCGGGCAGCCGCCCAGGATGAGCCCACTTTCCTAGTAGAATGGGCCTTCACCGACTTCGGTACCGGCAAGCCTGCTGTAGAATGAGCGTGCTGAATTGTCCCTCTGATCCAGCGCGCAATAGTCTGCTTAGAAGCAGGACACCCAATCTTGTTGGGAGCATACAGGACAAACAGAGCCTCTGTTTTCCGTAATCGAGCTGTTCTTGCGACATAAATCGTCAAAGCTCTAACCACATCTAGAGACTGTGACTCAGTGAAAGTGTCAGTAGCTACTGGCACCACAATAGGTTGGTTTATGTGGAAGGACGAAATCACCTTTGGAAGAAATTGTTGACGAGTTCTTAACTCTGCCCTATCTTCATGGAAGATCAGGTAAGGGCTCTTGTGAGACAAGGCCCCCAACTCAGACACCCGCCTTGCGGATGCCAAGGCCAAAAGCATCACCACTTTCCAAGTGAGAAACTTCAATTCTATCTCCTGCAGAGGTTCAAAACAATCTGATTGAAGGAACTGCAACACCACATTAAGGTCCCATGGTGCCACTGGAGGCACAAATGGAGGCTGGATGTGCAGAACCCCTTTCACGAACATCTGAACTTCTGGAAAGGAGGCCAATTGTTTTTGAAAGAAAACTGATAAGGCCGAAATCTGGACCTTGATTGACCCCAATCTAAGGCCCGCATCCACACCAGCCTGCAGAAAATGGAGAAAACGTCCCAATTCAAACTCTTCCGTTGGAGCCTTCTTGGATTCACACCGTTAAAAAACGGTGGTAATGTTTAGACGTCACTCCTTTCCTGGCCTGAATAAGAGTGGGGATGACTTCCTTGGGAATACCCTTTCGGGCTAGGATCCGACGCTGAACAGCCATGCTGTCAAACGTAGCCGCGGTAAGTATTGATACACACACGGCACCTGCTGTAGTAGGTCCTCTCTAGGAGGAAGAGGCTGAGGATCTTCTATGAGCAACTCCTGAAGATCTGGATACCAAGCCCTCCTTGGCTAGTCTGGGGCAATGAAGATTGCTCAAACTCTTGTTCTTCTTATTATTTTGAGAACTTTTGGAATCAGTGAAAGGGGAGGGAAAACAAATACCGTCCGAAACACCCACTGGGTCACCAGTGCATCCACTGTTATTGCTTGAGGGTCTCTCGACCTGGAACAATATCTCTAAAGCTTCTTGTTCAGACGAGATGCCATCATGTCTACTTGAGGAACTCCCCAATGACATGTCACCTCTGCGAAGACTTCTTGGTGGAGGCCCCACTCTCCTGGATGGAGATCGTGTCTGCTGAGGAAGTCTGCTTCCCAGTTGTCCACTCCCGGAATGAAAATTGCTGACAGAGATCTAACATGTCTTTCTGCCCAGAGGAGAATCCTTGTCACCTCTGCCATTGCCGCTCTGCTTTTCATTCCGCCTTGCCTGTTTATGTACGCAACTGCTTTTACATTGTCCGACTGGATCTGCACGGGATCTTGAAGAAGATGTACCGTTTGTAGAAGGCCGTTGTAAATGGCTCTCAATTCCAGAACACTTATGTGAAGGCAGGCTTCCTGACTTGACAATTTTCCTTGGAAGCTTTCCCCCTGTGTGACAGCTCCCTAGCCTTGGAGACTTGCATCCGTGGTTATTAGGACCCAGTCGTGAATCCCAAACCTGCGTCCCTCTAGTAGGTGAGAACTGTGTAGCCACCACAGGAGCGAAATCCTGGCTTTGGGGGACAGGATTATTTTCCGGTGCATTTGTAGGTGGGATCCGGACCACTTGTCCAACAGGTCCCACTGGAATACTCTGGCATGAAATCGGCCAAACTGTATGGCCTCGTAGGCCGCTACCATTTTCCCCAACAACCGAATGCATTGATGGATTGACACGCTTGTTGGTTTCAATATTTGTTTGACCATTTTCTGGATTTCCAGAGCCTTTTCCACTGGTAGAAATACTCTCCGTACTTCTGTGTCCAGAATCATCCCTAAAAAGGAAAATCTTGTAGTCGGTTCCAACTGCGACTTTGGAAAATTCATGATCCAACCGTGTTGTTGGAGTATTGACGGGGAGAGTGCGATGTTCTGCACCAACTGTTCCCTGGATCTCGCTTTTATCAGGAGATCGTCCAGATAAGGAATTATATTGACTCCTTTTTAACAAAGGAGGACCATCATCTCCGCCATCACCTTGGTGAATACCCTCAGTGCCGTGGAGAGTCCGAACGGCAACGTCTGGAACTGGTAATGGCAATCCTGTACTGCAAATCTCAGATAAGCTTGGTGAGGAGGACAAATGGAAACATGCAAGTAAGAATCCTTTATGTCTACTGATACCATGAAGTCCCCCTCCTCCAGACTGGAAATCACTACCTTCAGGGATTCCCTCTTGAACTTGAACCTTTTCAGGTAGAGATTCAGATTTTTCAGGTTTAAAATCGGTCTGACCGAGCCGTCCAGCTTCGGAACTATGAAGAGGCTTGAATAAAAACCTTCTCCTTCCTGTGCCAAGGGTACCAGGACAACGACCTGATCCAGACATAATTTTTGAATTGCCCTTGTTACTGCTTCTCTTCCCGGAAGAGAAGCTGACAAGGTCGATTTGAAAAATCGGCATGGGGGGACGTCTTGAAACTCTAGTTTGTACCCATGGGACACTATTTGTAAGACCCATTGGTCCAGGCCAGATTGAATCCAGATTTGGCTGAAAAGTTTCAGATGTGCTCCCACCCGAGCGGACTCCCGCAAGGGAGCCCCAGCATTATGCTGCAGATTTGGCAGAAGCAGGGGTGGACTTCTGCTCCTGCAATCCGGGAGACGCTGCGGATTTCTTTCCTTTTCCCCTTCCCCTACCTGCAAAAAAGGGGGAACCTTTGGCCTTTTTGTATTTGTTGGGCCGAAAGGATTGCATGTGAGAGTGATGTGTCTTTTTCGCCGGTGTAGGAGCATAAGGCAAGAAAGCCGCCGAGACTAACGCATACAGCCCATCACCAAACAAGGCCTCACCTTTATACGGGAGAGCCTCCATATTTCTTTTGGAATCTGCATCAGCATTCCACTGGCGAATCCACAATGCCCTCTGAGCCGATACTGCCATGGTAGCGGTTCTTGATCCCAAGAGACCAATATATTTCATGGTTTCTAGTACGTACGCAGCAGTGTCTTTGATATGACCTAACGTTAGGAGTATCTCGTCTCCATCTATTGTGTCAATGTCTAATGACAAGTTTTCTTACCACTTTTCAATAGCACCACTCACCCACGCACAGACAATGGTAGGCCTGAGTAGTGTCCCATTAGCCACATCAATAGATCACCTCACTCACTTGAGGTCTGTCGGCTCCTTAAGTGAAGCCATTCCAGGCGCAGGGAGAAACACCTTTTCTCTTTTATGACAGGGCCCTGTCTAAAATGCGGGGTGACTCCCACCTTTTGGAAAAAGGTAAGCTGCCTGAATTCCTTTTGGGAATCTGAAATTTCTTTTCAGGTTAAATCAGACTTCCTCCAAGAGACTGTTCAACTCCTGAGGTGGAGGGAAAATTACATTACTTTTTTACTAATGTAAACCTTCTCCTTGTGGTAAAAGAGGGGGCTTCATAACTTCTAACACCTCCTCTATAGCTAAAACATGTTTTGAATGCTTTTTGCTAACTTAGGACCTATTCCCCTGGACTCACTAGTGTCGACACAGGAATCAAAGTCCGTGCCGGTATCAGTTTGTACTACTTGTATGTGACCCAGAGGGGTCCCTGTGGATGAAAGGCAGAACTATTAAAAAATCACATCTTCAACAGATTATATTCAGTTTTCTGTATGAGATTCAGTCCAACCTCTTACTGATATGATTCACACTATCATGTAACCTTTCACCCAGTCAGGCTCTTGGTGTCATATTACACCTCTGTGTCTCTAATATCTCTCCCTCAGAGGAAGAGTTCCCTGCCACAGACATGTCACACACATGCACAACCACACCACAAACACTCTGGGACTTATAGGGGACAAACACAGTAAAATCTGTCAGAGGGACACAGGATTTGCCAGTTCACAACCCAGCGCCAGTAACACAATGTCTGTGAACACAAAATGCCCACTGACCTGCAGCGCTGTTATAATGTTAATCACACAATTATATAGCACCAAATTCACTGTGGCCCCCCCTGTTTTGCACCCTGATACTTGTTCAGCAGTGGAGGAGGACCAGCGTTCTTCTCTGTAGCCTGAGGAGAGAGAGGAAATGGCGCTGAGCAGTGTGCTGGCTGACTGAGGAGGAAGCTCCACTCTTCAATGGTGTGTTTCTCCTCAGCTTTTATGAGGTAATTTTTTATACTGGCGGGGGTAGGACTGTGCCACAGCAACTTATGCCCCTTATTTATGCCAGTTTCCATAGGTTTCATGCTGCCCAGGGCGACTCCCCCCCACGCGCCCTGCACCCTGCAGTGCCTGTGTATGTGTGGGCAACATGGTGCGCTGCGCTACCGCCAGTCGCGCGGTACCTTTAGCTGTCACTTTCTTGATTGAAGATCTGTCTTCTAACACTCACCTGTCTTCTGACTTCTGGCTCTGTGAGGGGGGTGACGGCGTGCTGTTGGAGTGAGCATCTAGACACGGCTAGCGTTCAGTACCCTTCAGGAGCTAATGGTGTCCTGTCAGCCAGAAGCAGAGCCATGAAACTCTTCAGGAAGTTGGTTCCTACTTCTGCCCCCTCAGTCCCACGAAGCAGGGAGACTGTTGCCAGCAGTTCTCCCTGAAAATAAAATACCTAACATAAGTCTTTTCAGAGAAACTCAGTAGAGCTCCTCTGGAGTGCATCCAGTCTGCCTGGGCACATTTCTAAAACTGAGGTCTGGAGGATGGGCATAGAGGGAGGAGCCAGTTCACACCCTTGAAAAGTCTTAAAGTGCCCATGGCTCCTGCGGAACCGTCTATACCCCATGGTACTGAAGTGGACCCCAGCATCCTCTAGGACGTATGAGAAACATTGTTGAACTTGCAGGTGCTACTTCAAAGTAAATGACAACCCCTGGATCTAGGGTAATGGTTGTTTTTCTGCAAGGCACTTTATTTAAATGTTTGTTCCCATATGTTAAGCATTATTGAAGGTTTGTTTGAAGTCCAAATATTTTTTTTTTTTTTTTTTTTTTTTACCTGCAAACTTCTATTCTTAATGAGTAATACAGGGCATTTTTGCTTTAAACATTACTGTTGCTTTAAATGGGGGTTTGAAATTTGAAACTGCTTTCTCCGGTTGTCTCCTACATATTGTTCCAGGAAGAGTTTGATTGATATTCTACAGTAGATATGTTTGTGTTTGCTGACAACACCATTTGCATGATTTCATGCGTCAGTGACTGACACCATTGATTCAAATATATCCATGCATGCAATGCTTGCCTGCACTCCCGGAGGTTGCAGGAGACTCATGGTTTTTCGAGTAGTCCCCCAGACCGCTGGAAGAGTGGCCGGATCTCCCACAGCCCGCCCACTTCCTAGTGAAGCGGGCAGGATGAAGACATTATACTGGGAATCGCGGCTCTATTTTGAGGGGGTGGGGCAAAATAACGTGCAAGTCATCCTTCCAATGAGTCTTTGACCCAATCAGGGTTTTGGGGCTCTGAACCACTAGGGGTGTGGGGCACTTTCTTTACAGTGGGAAACTGTAGCCAAATTTGTGTGATAGTTGGAAGAGTTGCAGGTATCTGTTGGGTTCTGGTTCACATACTAGTTGTGTAATTTGTCACAAAAGTATTTTATTTATTTATTTGTATTGCGCTTTTCCTTCAATAAAATGAGAGACTGTTTTCAAAGAAAAGCAATTGTTAGTCTTTATGTCTAGTGCTGGGGGGGAAAAAACCCAATAGACTGTCCTCTCTGTTACAGTGTCTCGCTGCTAAAGAAAAGATGGGGCCTTCTACACTGCTGGAAAATTCATGACACACTGAGAACTTGGCTCTTGTAGGAACCCACAGGAGACAGGTAAGTGGTGTACTCCTACTCTGATGTTTTTTTGCAGTTGTGAGGACAGTGGGTGGGGGCCCCACTTGTGTGGGGGCCCCAGGACGACTACCCCTTCCGCCCCGCCGTTAATCTGGCTCTGGTCACAGGACCATTACAGAGGTACCACACTAGTATTGGTAGGAAATCTAACTTGGTCAAGATAATCCACAGATTGGAGGAGAATGCTGGAAATATTCATATAGATAATAATGTACAAGCAGTGGTCATAGAGAAATACACGTATGTAATGCATAGTGTATAGTGCTATGTAATGCATAGTGTAAAGTGCTTTCAGCAGTTCCAGTGCAAAGTTTCTTGGCACCCTAGGGAAAATCTCTCCTTAGCTTTCTTTCACCCCATAGTTGTCACATGGTTGACTTCTGTAATATAGAAATAACTCCCTGCTGGCTTACAAGGCTGCAGTCCAGAAGCATAAAAGCATGGTGTACAGATGTGTCCTAATACATTGCTGCAGTTGCGTCAAACAGTCCCTCTTGGCATGCCAAGTCCCATGAGACACTGCTAGCTTCAGGGCATCTATTAGTCATCTTTTTTTGCCAAAAATGTGTTTTAGTCACAACATAATGCTGCTGGGATGCACGAGGAATCTGTGTTGATTAATTTGATATGCAGTACTTGTATACCTGTGTGCGACTGAGTCTCTGAATCTGTGGGGGTCATTCCGACCTGATTGCTCGCTGCAGTTTATAGCAGTGCAGCGATCAGGTCGGAACTGTGCATGCGCCGACGCCGCAGAGCGCTGGCGCTTGCCAGATGACCGAAGGCCGTCATTCCCTAGCGATCGCCTCTGCCTGATTGACAGGCAGAGGCGGTTGCTGGGCGGGACGGGCGTCACTGCGGCGTCTGTTCGCCGTTTTGGTGGCACGGTCCGTCCAACGCAGGCGTGGCCGGATCGTGCAGGGGGTGGGCCGCTGTGGCTGTGTGACATCACATGCAGCCGCTGCTACCAGGGGCAGCGACGAGCAACTTCGGCCAGCCGCAGAAGCTGCGCTGGTCGGGAGTTACTAAACAAGTACAAAAGCATCGCCGCTGTGCGATGATTTTATACTTTTTTGGGGGAAAGGGGGTCGGACAGACATGCGGGGCGGGCTAGCCCTGTGCTGGGCGTCCCCCCGCATGTCTGGGAACATAATCATAGCTGTGCTAAATTTAGCTCAGCTACGATCAACTCGGAATGACCCCCTGTATGCGAAGTGCTACAAGGTAGCAGCAGCAGCTTTTTTCCACTACAAGTTCCGTTGTGCTACGTATACAGATGCAGTCACACACAATATACAAGTATTAATCAGCACAGTGAGTCTCATGGAACCTGTCGGCTTACTCTTGCCAGGCATCACACACTGTGCACTTTAAATTCTAGATATTCGGGTGCTAATCTTAACATTAACATTTAATTGCCAAACTATCACCTCAAATCTATGCAGCTGCAGAGTCAATGGGCCTAATTCAGACCTGATCGCTGCTTTGCCTTTTTGAACACAAGCTGATCAGGTATGAACTGCGCATGCATCTGTGCCGCAGTGAACCGGCGCATGCTAGACAGCCGATGGCCATCTCAGCCCAGTGATCGCCTCTGCCTGATTGACAGGCAGAGGCGGTCGCTGGGCGGGAGGGGGCGCCATTTTGGGGTGCGGTCCGGGCAACCCAGGCGTGCCCGGACCGTGCGGGGGGCAGGCAGCGGCGGCTGCGTGACGTCACACGCTGCCGCTGCGACCCAGACAGCGACGGGTAACTCCCTGCCAGCGTGCAGGAGCTGTGCAGGTATGGAGCTACTTGTCAAGAACAAAAGCATCGCACCGCTACGATCAGGTCTGAATTAAGCCCTCTGTCTGCTTGTGATTAGACACAAAAACTTTTTCAGAATCAAAAACCAGTGCACAAATTATACAAATGTGGTTCTGTGCTAATACATAATAAAATCTGGTATGGAAGGAGTCCCAACACATATATTTACAAATGAAATCATAAAAGAGTTGTTTAATACTAATAATAGGGACAGGTTGCCAAATTAAATTCAGAGTAACAATTTACAAATACATACTGTATATACATATCTTCTATATAATAGCCCAGATCTGTCACTCTGTGATTGTGTGGATAATGCTGGGCATGCCTAGGAGCTCTCATTGGGTTAGCTGCAGGTCTATCACATCCAGTCCACAGCTGATTGGGCGAGAAATGCCCTCCCACACAGGTTACATCCAATGGGAGGCTCTGCCAGAGCAGGATTAACAATGGGGCTGATGGAGCTGCAGCTCCAGCCCCGCGCACCAAAATAGGCCCACTGCATCTGCAGCAACATACCCTCCAACAATTTACACATAAAATTCGGTACAAATTCGAAAAGGGGCCGTGGCCACGGGTAAAGGGATGTGGCATCGCCCCTTTTCCTATACTTTAAATGGAAGTTTGGTGAGCCAGAAATCGGTACAGACCATAAAAAAAGGTACTGTACCTGCCAAAAAGGTACAGTTGGAGGGAATGAAGCAAGTCTCTGCGCTGTGAATAGGGGAAAAAAATCCTTTTACTGCAGTGTCCTATGTCCTGCTGCCAGTCCGCCTGCCCCCTCTGGCATCAACAATCCCCACTCCCTAGCCGGGGCACAGGTGGAACGAAAACTGCTGCAGGCACTGGCATAGATGTGTATGAAAGCGGCGCAGCGGAAGGCTTTCATAGCCCTCCCTGCGCCGCATACTGTCTGAGACCAGGAGCCTCCTCTGCGCATGATGTCACAGAAGTGCCTCCCCCGCCACAGCCGCGCCCAGATCCCCAGAAGCCCTGACTCCACAACCCAGCACCTGGCCTGCCGCCTGGAAGCCCCGAGATGGCTAATATAATGGATAGAGTGGGTGATATCACGGAGAGTAATGTCTGGACGCTGAATCAATGTAAAAGGTGACAGTGGCAAAAGGTAAATCGGTGTAAAAGGTGACCAGTGCAGTGTGTATGCAGTGTCAGTGACATTGCACAGCACTCTCACCTTTTACATTGATTCAGCGAGTCAGTCCGTTCTGCCAGCCAGTCACTATTGTTAGCGCCGGTGTCCCAACGCGCCGCATTACAGAGAAGTAGACGCACTAATTAAACGACAGCTCCCAGCAGCCCATAGCGCTGGAGCATTCCGGCACTATGGGCTGCTGGGAACTGTAGTTTATTGCGTGCATCTTCTTCCCTGTAATGCGGCGCCTTGGGACACTGGCGCTAGCAATAGTGACTAGCTGCTTGGCTGCTGTGCGAGTTTCCGGTAAAAGCCACTGCCAAATGGAGGACAGCAGCTTAGCTGCTTCCAGGAGGAGAAGCAGGAGAAGCATTTCCCACCCCTCCCCTCACTCGCAGTACCTCCGGGCCCCATCCGCGGCACCCCCACACCCCCCCTCCACCGCCCTTGGTGGTTCCGGACCCCCTCCCCCACCCACAGCACCCCTGAATCCACCCCTGCCCCACCTGCTGCTCCCCTGCAACGGCTCCTCCCCCACCCGCGGTGGCTCCGGACCCCCTCCCCCACCCGCTGCACCACCACACCAGCCCCACCCATGGCACCCCGCAACTGTCCCTCCCCCACCCGCGGCACCCCCAGACCCCCCTCCCTCATCCGCGTTTCCCCCGCCCCCACCACTCCCCCAACCACAGCACCTAATAGGTGATTCAGCAGGCCTTATGTGCGCTGTTCACACCGTTGCAAGGGGCTACGACCCCTTAACCATTGCACACCTTTTGTCCGTGCAATATTTAACCACGCACACAATTATGATAAAAATATTGCATGCCACAAGGGCGTACAAGGGTTAAGGGGGTGTAGCCCCTTACAACAGTGTGAAGAGTGCCCGTAGGGCGCGATGAATCACCTAGTAAAAATATGTATATAATAAATTACAAAAATGTAAAAGTATTTGCTACTAGTTCATATCAATAAAATTATTTGAAGAGGTGGAATGTATCAAAATTGATATACTAATTAATCAGCAAAATTGTCTCCTATTGGAGGCTTGACTATCCAGAAGTGTATGATTAAATACACTGTGTCCATACCTACAGTATATCAGAGTACATTTCCAGATGAGACCAGCAGGTTGTCTCTTCCTTTTCCAGGTAAGTGCAACAGTGTACACATATATTCCTCTGTGATAGTCCGGTCTTGGCAGTTCTTGCTTGTTCTCCACTGTGGGAGACTGTGAACCCTCCAGGCTGACATGTATATTATCAGTATGAGGCTGCAGCCGGTTTGCGTCTTTGTCTCTCCAGTTCCTCAGTGCCTGTTTAATCAGGGTACTCAGACTGCACAGCCTCTTGGGACATACAACAGCAGCATTTCGCCCCTAACAACTGGCACTTTACTGGTAACAAGTGCAGGGTAAATGGGATAGGGTGTGGTATGGAAGGTAGATAGTTACTAGGTCGACAGTGTCTAGGTTGACCACTATTGGTCGACAGAACTAGGTTGACAGTGTCTCTAGGTCGTCAGGGTGTTTAGGTCGACATGGTCTAGGTCGACATGAGTTTTTAATGGGGGGGTTTGTGTCGTTTTCTTTGTAGAGTTACCGGGAACCCCAATTAGTGCCATGGTTCGGGCAAGGTGCCTCGCTCCACTGCCGCTTCGCTCGGCACAGATTACCGTTCCAATCATAGTCCACGTGGATCGTTAACTATGAAAAGGTTCAAAAAAAGAAAAAAAATTGAAAAACTCATGTCGACCTTTTGCCCTGTCGACCTAGAACATGTCGACGTAGAGACCCTGTCGACCTAGAAACCCTGTCGACCTAGTTACTGCCGACCAATAGTGGTCGACCTAGATAGTGTCGACCTAGTTACTGTCGACCTAGAGACTGGATCCCAATGGGATAACCTAACGGGGGGGGAAACGGACCTGCAAGGGAATAAAACCCCCTTCTCCCTGGCTGCTGCTGATGGGATAATATAGTGAGTGGGGGGGGGGGGGGGGGGGGGGGAGGGGGGCAGGCATCACAAAGCCTTGGAGGGCTAGCATGAGTTAGAAGCTCATTTAGTTTCTAATTTTATTTCTTATAGGTGGAACCAGTCATTATATACGTATATATGTAAGAAAAACACAAGGATCATAGGGGGTAATTCAGTTTCGGGCAATGCCCACAGTATAATACTTGCTGCTGTCACGGTAGCCACAAGAATACATACTGTATCACTGTTTTTATGCTTTTGGACGGGATGTATTAAAGCAGAAATGCGGTAAAAACACAGTTTTCTGGGTTTTTACCGCATTTCCAAATGTACTAAAGCCCAGTCACTGGGGCTCTGATGTGTAGGGTAATGCCCGCTATTACCTTATAGAAGCCTATGGGTTACTTTCAGTGTCGGGCTGTGTGAATTGTACTTCGAAATACTAATCACATATGTTAGTACAGGATCAGTATGTTATACCGCCGCCAGTGGCGGATCTTGCCACGGGCAAGCAGGACTTTTGCCCGGGGCGCCGCCTTCCGGAGGGCGCCGGCGCCATCCGGAGGGCGCCGCACCATGGCAAGATCCTCCACTGTCAGTGTGCGCCCCAGCAGTGTCCCCCCGCTGTGCCCCCCCTCCCGCTGTGAGAAGGGAACCAGACGCTATGCGTCTGGTTTCCCTTCGTGGCGCTGGTCGTCCCCCGCTCTGAAGGGAATTCAGACGCTAAGCGTCTAGTTTCCCTTCATGGAGAGGACCTTTGGTGTGCGGTGCGCGATGACGTCATCGCGCACCGCACAGCATTGTGGCATAGACGCTAGGGGTCATAATTGACCTCTAGCGCTTATGCTGTGCTATGGGAGAGACGTCATGACTGACGTCTCTCCCATAGATCCGAGGAGAAGAGCGGCGCCGGTCTGCAGGGTCTGGAAACAGGAGCGGGGTACAGTAAGTATACTTTTTTTTTTTTTTTTCAGCGGCGCTACAAATGGGGGGCGTGACTGACCACGCCCCCATGTTAAGCCACGCCCCTAACTTTTGCCCGGGGTGCCGCAAGGGCAAGAACCGGCCCTGACCGCCGCTCAGGATGCCGAATGCCAGTATACCGACATCGGAATCCGGAGCGTTGGAATGCCGGCAGAGGGGTGAGCGCAACAAAGCTCCTTGCAGGCTCGATGATGAGCTACACTCGCCACAGATTCTACTCTCCCTCTATGAGTGTCATGGACACCCATAGAGGGGGAATCACCTACCTTGCCAGGATACCAGCGATGGTATGGTAACCCAGTCGGGATCTCAGCATCGACATTGTAACAGCCGGGATCCTGACGAGCGTTATGCTGACCTTATACCATTAGTACATATGTGATTAGTATCGGTGCGATGTCTGGCTATGTGTGGCGGGATGTACACCGCAAGGTTAGGCCATCCCGCCCTTTGTATTCAGCTTTGCTTTTATTTTATTTTCTCCACCTGGATGTTATATTTCAGCTAATTGCACATTCTGACAGATGTACTGTAACCTGTTAAGATGTAGCCAGTCCAGTCACAGTAATCTTCCCTCATTTAGCAGTGCCCCCCCCCGCTACCTCTATCACACTACCCTCTTCCAATCCTGCCCAGCGCTCCCATTCACAAAGTGTCCCCCCATCCAAACCAGTGTCCCCCACCATTTCACTGACCACCATACCATTGTCTCTCACCCTGCCAGTCCAGTACCTCCCCCATTCCATCCCAAAACCAGCCTACTGCCCCATCTAACAGCAAGAACCTCCCCAGCCAGTCCAGTCACAGTGTGTGTGTGTCCCCTTCATTCAGCCCAGTGTACTCCTTCTCCAGTCTAGTGTTTCCCCCCTCCCACCACCATCTCACTGCCCCCTTCCAATCCAGCCCAGTGCCCCCTTATATATCACCCACTGCTTCACCCTCTGCTTTTACCCTGCATCACTATCTCTCCATAACTCTTTCTCTCCTGTCACCCTCTGCCTCTCTAAGGCATCACTTTTTCCCAACACCTTCTCTTTGTCACCCTCTGCCTCTCCCTGGCATCATCAACTGCCTCTTTCTGTTACCCTCTCCTGTCACCCTCTGCCTCTCCCTGTCACCCACTGCCTCTCTGTCTCCAACTATTTCCCCCCATCACACACTGCCTCACTATATGCCACTTCCCTGTGTCACTATCTCCACATTACCCTCTTTTTCCTGCCACCCTCTGCCTCTCCAAGGCATCACCCGTGGATACAGCATTTCCTTTGATGCCACACAGAAGAACCCCCCCTTCCCCCATCAAGGTGCCCCCCTGTCATTTTGACCTGGATTCGCCCCTGGGTAGGACATGTGCTGTTGCCCCATTGAGGAGTGGGGTAAGAAGGCACACACACAGTGGGCACAGCCAAGGGGACAAGCTGACAAGAGGAGAGGGCTCACTGCCTTAAGTACCCTGGGCCAACGCAATGGCTCAATCTACCCCTGCATCGCAGTACAATGAGCTCTAGGTGCACACCAGGGAAAGTCTTTCAAACTGAACAAATTACCTCAGGTATCCAATTATGCTTTTTCAGAACTAGTATTGTATAGATTTGCAGGGACAGCTGATTTTTGGATCAGCTGTCTCTGTGCCGGAACAATGATGAATTGCTCCGGCATCTGCGTCGAATTGAAAACTTAATTATTGGGGACTGCCCGGCCCTCAATAATTAGCATAATGATTAAGCCCCGATGTAATTTTACTGTGTGTATGGGGCTGGCCTCTGCTAGAGCCTGATGTGGAGTAATTGCCAGAGAAAAAGGCAGAACCTCTGGAACTGCTATTTCAGCTGCAAAGTACAGTACCAGATAATTCTAACTTACCTGTGCCCACACCAACACCCGTGGTACTACAGGTGTATATTTTGGGTGACTGCCTATGAATGCTCATTCATGGGATGCACTTTCTGTCTGCACTTCTGAGGATAAGTACATTACTAGTTGCACTACACCACACGTACATGTACATGACGTACATGTTACTCACTTGTGTCCCCACGGTATACCTAGCTGTCTGACTTTACTTGCCCCCACCCCCACCACCTGCTTATCTGTTACCTACTTGGCTGTTGTATAGCAAACCAAAGACAAATTCCCAGTATACGCAAGTATACCTGGCCAATAAAGCTGATTCTGATTCATAGGTCCTCATTCAGATGTGGTTGGAGTTGCAGCTCATGCAGCAAAGTACCGATGTTTAGCACTTTGCGCATGTGCCGGTCCTGTACACATGTGCAGTACGGGTCTATGACATCGGTCACACTACGACATCAGACTGTCAGTGATTGAAAGCCTGGTGTAGTTTTTTTTTTTTTGGGGGGGAAGGGGTTGTGATGTCTTCCATTCCCTCAAACAGAGGCGTGTCGCTACTGTTGCAGGGGAGGAACAAGGACAGGATCTCCATCAAAGAATGGAGATTCCGTGGCCTCTAGGTAGAACTTATGGATGCCAGCTTGCACTACACCTTGGGTCATGCAGCCGGCTGATGGTGTCAGAGATGATCTGATACTCTAGGCAGCCGAGCGTGATGCCCCCTGCATATTAGTGCTATCGCTGCTGCTTCTATGTAAGCAGCGATAGCACCTCCAATCACATCTGAATGAGGGCCATAAATGTAACATGCAATACAAAACAGCATTACTAAGATATAGTTGTATAGGGCACAGTTCACATGGGTTCCGGCTGACACGCTGAAGAATGCAGACAGCGAAAAGACCGACAATAGAAGACAGACAGACACCCAGGGCCGGACTGGCCATCTGGCACTTCTGGCAAATGCCAGAAGGGCCGATGGCCACGTGGGCCGGTCCAGCGCTCACTGAGACACGCTGCCGCTCAGTCCGGCGGCAGCGTGTCTCAGCTGTCAGGGGAGGAGAGCGCGCCAGCGCCGCTATGTCTGGCGGCGTATATTGGACTTTAAACCAGCCGCCGGTTCGTGAGCCAATCGTAGCTCGCGGACCGGCAGCCAATCAGAAGCCGCCGGTCCGCTTGCTCTGATTGGCTCACGAACCGGCGGCTGGTTTGAACGAAGTCCGCTATACGCCACCGCGCCAGACACAGCCGCGCTGGCGGGCGCTCTCCTCTCCTGACTCACCCGTCCCTCACAGCCGGAGCCCGGAGGAGGAGCAGCAGCAGCAGCAGCAGTGCAGCAGCTGTAAGCAGCTGCAGCACTGGCTGCTGTGGGGGCAATTGTATACCTGGCACTGCGGGGGCAATTTGCTGGCACTGTGGGGCATTTGTATACCTGGCACTGTGGGGGCAATTGTTTACCTGGCACTGTGGGGGCATTTGTATACCTGTCAGGTATACATTTGCCCCCACAGTGTCAGATCCACAAATGCCCCCACAGTGTCAGGTATTACCTGACACTGTGGGGGCAATTGTGGATCTGGCACTGTGGGGGCATTTGTATACCTGGCACTGTGGGGGCATTTGTGGATCTGGCACTGTGGGGGCATTTGTGGATCTGGCACTGTGGGGGCATTTGTGGATCTGGCACTGTGGTGGCATTTGTATACCTGGCACTGTGGGGCATTTGTATACCTGGCACTGTGGGGCATTTGTATACCTGGCACTGTGGGGGCATTTGTGGATCTGGCACTGTGGGGGCATTTGTGGATCTGGCACTGTGGGGGCATTTGTGGATCTGGCACTGTGGGGGCATTTGTGGATCTGGCACTCTGAGGGCATTTGTATACCTGGCACTGTGGGGCATTTGTATACCTGGCACTGTGGGGCATTTGTATACCTGGCACTGTGGGGCATTTGTATACCTGGCACTGTGGGGGCATTTGTATACCTGGCACTGTGGGGGCAATTGTGGATCTGGCACTGCACTATTGGGGGCATATAATGTAAATTTCGGCTCATACCGGGTGCTATAATGTGAATTTTGGCTCATACTGTGTGGTATAATGTGAAAGAGGCACCAGTACTAGATAGTATAAGGGGTCCTACTATTGTGGTGCATAATGCGTATAAGGGGTGTATGGTGTGGTAAACTACACTGAAGGACACGCCCCCTGTGAGTGACCACGCCCCCTTTTCTGGCGCTTAATTACAAACTTCACATTTCCATACCCCCACTTAAAAATTTCCACTTCAACCACTGGTTGTGTGTATTTTAATAGAGAATGATGTACGCTTGTATGTTGTTAGAATATTAATTATATTTGTAAGAGCATAGACTAATAAGTGGGAGGAGTCAGGAATAGTAAGGGGAGGAGTCACAGAGGTGGGCCTGTGTGCTTCAAAAATGCCAGGGCCTATTTTTAGTCCCAGTCCGGCCCTGCAGACACCAGTCAGACAGTGGTGAAACACCGACAGATAAAACTCAGACAAAGGTAACATATAGACAAGGGAAACACCGACAAGGCCAACAGCCCGACAGAACAAAGACCGACAGTTCAGAAGTCCTACAACAGTCACATCTACAACCCCAAACCCGACAGCGCATAAATCGACAACAAAACAGACCGACACGTCCTCCATCAGACAACAATGATACCGAACCACAACAGACCGACAGTATATACACAGACACACAAAAGACCGACAAAACACAAGTCAGACGTGCATTAGACCGACACGCAAAAAAAACGACAACGCATACATAGACAGAAAAAGAGACCGACAATTCATAAAACAGACCCCAATAATACCGACACGTAAAAGACCGACAGCCCATACCTAGACAGATAAATGACTGACAATACATACATATAACAGAATCAAATAATACCGACACGTAAAAGACCGATAGATTATTAGGACAGGGGCCCATATATCGATTTCATAGACTTCTGAGACTTTCATTTCCCCAACACTACCCTCCTACACACAGACATGTCGCCGCGTACACACCTGCACCCTTAGCTCCAAATAGCTATTGCGGGTGGATGGGGGTCCCAGCGTCCAGTACTCTACCACTGGCATGAGCTACCACCATAGCGCGTCATCACCCCAGCAACCCCCTGCTATACTCTCATCTGTGGACCTACAGGTCCCAGGCAGATCTGTCAGCGTTCTAACTAGCAAGCCCAACTCATACAGGCTAAAGTCATGCGCGCAAGGCCCCCCCACTCACACCTCCCCCAGTCCCTGCAGCGCACCCCTTCCCCTCAGTCACCCCTCTCCCGTCCATCCCCCCGCTATTTCTTGGCGCCCTGTCCTGGACGCCTCCATCGTCACCCCAGCAACGGCATGCCAACCTAAGCTAAGACGCGCCTATGCTAATAGCATTACCCCTGGCGCTACCCTCATCTGTGGAACTACAGGTCCCAGGCAGACCTGTCAGCATTCTAACTAGCAAGCCCGACTCATACAGGCCCAAGTCATGCGCGCAAGGCCCCCCCCCCCCCACACCTCCCCCAGTCCCTGCAGGGCACCCCTTCCCCTCAGTCACCCCTCTCCCGTCCATTCCCCCGCTATTTCTGGGTGCCCTGTCCTGGACGCCTCCATCGTCACCCCAGCAACGGCATGCCAACCTATGCTAAGACGCGCCTACGCTAATAGCGTTACCCCTGGCGCTACCCTCATCCGTGGAACTACAGGTCCCAGGCAGACCTGTCAGCGTTCTAACTAGCAAGCTGATAAAGCTAAATATTTATCTTATATAATACCCTTTATGAGGTCTAAGAACACTGTACGCTATCTACGTATGAAGTACCGTAAGGGTACGCACGTTGCGTAACAATCGCTTAGCCGTAGTCGAGACGCTAAAGCGTCACGTTCGCTCACGGCCAAGAGATCACTGGCAGGCACGCTATTGGCTGCTGACTAACGTAATGATTCGCTATAGCGTAGCGGACGCTCGGGACCACGAGGAGATCACCAGCGGCGCTGACGCTCACAATGTTAAACCTTTATATCTAAACCATAAACAATGCAGTATGCTGTAAAACCTTTGTGTAGAGATAGGGTGTAGATGCAACCTAGTGTAACCTTATTAACTTAAAAGCTGTTTGAGCGTCACCGACGCTCTGAGAATACTAGACACTATAAGAAATACACAGATACCTGGGCTTAGGGTCCAACGCCTAATATGTATATATTTTGAATGATAAACTTGCAAAAGAATTAATACAAATACAAATCATACACTACAATATAACATAGACTACCTAACCAGATAACTACACAGGAAATATAATACAATTACTATTTAAAGGAAAATAAGAGAGAAAGAGGAGAAGGGAGAGGGAGAGAGAGAAATTGGCCCACAATAACAAGAAGATCAATATAGTTGCGGAGAAACACTTACGCACAAAGGGAAACGATCGCATGCGCCTCGATATCCAGCTCCCGATTATCAGCAATGAGAACCGTTGAAGAGAGTGAACTGGATATGGTCGGCCTGCCTATTTATGCCCCACACACAATGCAATTCAATGGTCCCTACAATCTCATTGTTCATTGGACACAGGAATTCGGCTTCGCATTATAACAAAAGGTCATAGGTTGATTCATACAGGTGGGCTGTGACTGCTTCCAACTGTTCAGGTGGGTGGGATACTGGGTTTCCCGCCGCATGACTAAATAAGAACAAATAATAGTAAATGGACATAAACTTCTTATGTCCATAACTATTCGCACGAGCGATTAATCCGCTCCAAACCAACACCGGAATATTGCTATTTAAATACTCTTCCGATGGGTACCAAACACCACTGTATGACCCCTGTTAGACCCTTCGTACAATACAAAGAGGGATCTCTCTGTTCAGGAACATGCTATGTTAACTAAACTTTCAGAATCTATCAAAGGGACCATGATCTACAAAAATACATTATATATTGAAAATATGTAACGATTGAGTCGCACGCTACGATCACATAAACTCTACCGTAAATACGCATACCGTGCGCCTGCGGGTGCCCGCGACTGTGAGTATGCGCACGTACGGGAGAGCGCACGCATGCGCAGCACGGACCTGTGTGAGGTGCAAATATGGTAGTGTGCATAGAGATATTTTTCTGACTTTGACAGTCCACCCTTTGGCAGTCAATAATAACTGCCACCTTCTAAAACATTTCAAAAGAGAAAAATATATGTCAGGGGTTAATACATTTACATGGTTGGGTAGGGGAGGAGAGGAGAAGGTAGGAAAAGGGTATGACCTAGTGAGATAGCAGAAGCATGTGTGTATGAATCCGTGCTTGGGGGTCATGTATCATCGTGCCGTATGTGTTTTAGATCAAGCTTCGAGGTATTGCGAAGTATACATTTGAATTCCTTCTTATCCCGTGGTACGGGTCTGTGGATGGGCTGTCAAACTTTACCGAGCTCTTTTCGGCTTTGGTTGTAACAAAATGGGGGAGCACATTTTAGTTGATGATACATGAATGGGGGAGATATGTGATTGCTGATATCTGTGCCTGTATTCCCTATCGACTATGTGTGTCATTACCTGAGGGTTGTAGAAATGAAGAAAAGACATAATTACGGTAAATGCGGTGGTATTCTATGTCAGGTAAATGTACATTCGTCGATTGAGGTCTTGTTTGATGTCTGTTGAATGCAGTCTTCTTTGTGCTTTTGCCCATAAGGTGCGAGCAAAAGCTGTCAATGTCCATAGACTTACAAAAGTGTTGGGCTAGCATAATTTTAAAATTTCTAGGGAAACTGGGGATCCATGGCATAGTTCATCAAAAATCTGTGTATCAGGTTGTCAAAACTTCTTCTTTAATCTCTCTGTTGTCTGTATGTCGGCTCATCAAATTCCTCGTCCAAGTGGGTCTTTTTACCTTGGAGGAAACGGAAAAACAGGTGAAAGAAACGGACCGTAGAAATCGCATTTTCATCACATCATTGTTTCTACATTTGGGTCATAAATCAAGTCCATTGGAATTACAGTTTCCTCACTCCTTAAACTCATTACCTTAGTACGACGATTGCACCTCATTAAAGCCTGACCGCATCTAAATATCAAACCGATCGTTATGATAACACCTAAGATACATAGGAGAAACTTCCCAACATCCATTATGACTCCTTGAGCCCAGTCTCCTAAACCAGAGAACCAATTTCGCGGGTTCAACCATGACACCCAACCAGTCAGCTCATTACCTACAGCAGCAAGAGTGAGATTGTGTCTCCTGCGAAATTCCCACTTCAGTTGGAGAATATCGTCCATCTTTTGGTCTATGACCTCGACCGGGTCCTCGGTGCTATTCGTAATATATGTGCAACATTTCACGCCGTATTGTGTTGCCAGTGTGACACAATATCCGCCTGTCACTGCTGTGAGGTAATTAAGGACCATTCTATGCTGTACCAGTTCTGTTTTATAAGCTTGAAGTTCCCTTCCAGTATACCTAAACGTGTCATCATACATTTCAGTGATATTATCTAACAAATTGGCAAGCGCAGATATGTATTTATAATTCAACACTCCTCTAGCGGTGCGAGTGATATCTAACGCGATTAGAAACTGAATCCCGGTGGATTAATGGATCATGTCAGAGGCCGGATGCTCTGTTCTTTCTATCAGGTGTCGTTTAACTACGTGCTCGTAATGGGTGTGAGTATAAGGAGTTTGGGCAACACGGTGTATGTCTTTCATTTTGTCATGTGATACAGTCATTACTTCAGGCAGTACTTTTCCAATATAACACAATCCTTCAGAGTTTGGGGCAAGCCACTTATACGCCTTTCTCCCGCATATGAAATATGCATCATCGGGGAGAACATATGGGACGGAGTAGGACATAACCATATTACACACCTTCCATGTGAAATCTCCTAACCCTAATTCTTCCATCTGCTTAGTACACGTATCGGGTTGTACGATATGTGCACAGTATCCTGGTGATACCTCTCCAACTCTCGTAATCCTATTTCCTAAGGTATACCTATACCGGAAAGATTTTCCTCTACTGGCTATGTGGCGTATAAGCTCTGTATCTGTAGGCATTCTATCTGCTCTATGCGAAAAGGTCATGGTTTGATTACTCCATGACACTTCCCAATTTCCCGGCTTTCGGGGATTGGAGATGTTAAAACATAATAGGGACCTATCCACATGGTATTGGTGGAGCTTCAAACTAGGAGGGCTGGAGATATTAAATCTCCTGTCCACCGGTCTCCCACCACTTAACTCAAGTACCTCCCCTAACGTTAAAGGAAATGGTACTAGCCCTGATTTGCTATGACCTTGAGGTACTTGAGAGCATACCCAACAATCTGTTTTATTTAACACACTACCCACTAAGGAGTGATAGTCACTCAATGGATGCCGGTCCATATGGATATTAAAACTGGATTGGCATTTCTTTATGCACCCATCCTCAATGACATTGTTACAGAGCCGACAGATACAGTTTTCTTCAGCTAACAATCCTTCACAATTCCTTCTATGGTCAATGCTATCGGATCGTTTTCTGATACTCGCCTTTGCTTGTTGATTATGTTGTTCTTGGAAAACTACGCCTCCATCTCTGTCATCAGAACCCATTCCAGAACCTCTCTCGACCTCCATGGTACTCTCGCCGGAACAGACTGCTCTGGTCAACATCATGGTCAACAGGAAAATCCGGATCACAGTCTCTTGGGGCAAGTCCATCTTGTAGGAGGAAATGGAGAAGAATGAGAAGGGGAAAAAATAATTTGAAGGAGAGGGGATGGGAAGTTGGAGAAAAACAATAAAAGGGAACAGGGGATCGACAACTGCTTTTGGTCTTGTGATTTTCAATGCTCAGGTGCCGCCTTAATCCTCCTGGAACAGACACTCCAGTGATACAACCTCTACCGTCTGTTCCTTATCACGGGACCTCTCTGGATCAGCAACCTTTTTACAGTGGGACGAATGAACCCAAGTCTCTCTCTCTCAGCAACCTTCAATGCTGTAGTGCTAGTCAATAAGACCTGGTATGGTCCTTCCCATCTGTCAATAAGGCAGCCTGAGCGTAGAAAATTCCGTATCATTACATAATCCCCAGGTTCAATGTCATGACAATTACTATCTGGTAAATCAGGAATCACTAACTTCAGATTATCATTTTGATGATTCCTCAACTGTTTACTCATGTTAATCAAGTATTTTACAGTCACTTCATTGTTACACTTCAAATCATCCTGAGGGTTAATCATAACATGCGGTTGTCGACCAAACAAGATTTCAAAGGGAGACAGATTAAGAGGGGACCTGGGAGTGGTTCTGATGCTGTACAGTACAATGGGTAAAGCTTCTGGCCATGTCAATCCTGTCTCTGCCATCACTTTACTCAGTTTATTTTTAATAGTGCTGTTCACTCTTTCCACTTTCGCACTCGCCTGTGGACGGTATGGAGTGTGCAGCTTGCTATCAATTCCCATCAATTTACACATTACTTGAAAGACATCACCTGTAAAATGGGTACCCCTATCACTTTCGATAATTCTAGGGATACCATATCTACATACAAATTCCTGCACAATTTTCTTAGCAGTAAACATAGCGGTATTTGTGGCCGCCGGAAATGCTTCGACCCAATTTGAAAAAACATCTATACAAACAAGTACATATTTCAAATTTCGACAAGGGGGTAATTGAATAAAGTCAATCTGTATTACCTGGAAAGGGCCGCCGGCAGGTGGGATATGAGATGGTTCTGTAGGTATTGCCTTTCCGATGTTCTTTCTCAGACAGGTAAGGCATGACATTGCCCTTTTACTCGCATGAGAAGAAAATCCTGGGGCACACCAATATGCTCTTACCAACTTGCACATCCCTTCCTTGCCCAGATGAGTCAGCCCGTGAGCTGCCTCAGCTAAGCATGGAAGGTATGCTTTGGGGGCCACTGGTTTACCGTGTCCATCCGTCCAGAGTCCGGAGGACTCCTGACCATATCCCTTTGCCTTCCAGACTGCCTTTTCCTGTGTGGAACACAAATTTTGCATCTCACACAACTTCTGTGTGTTGATGGTATTAAATACCATCAGTTGTGTGGTGTCTGTCTGTCTGGGGGTAGCAGCTGCTAATTTAGCAGCTTCGTCTGCTCGGCTGTTACCAAGTGATACTGGGTCTTGGCTATATGTGTGTGCTTTACATTTGATAACAGCCACTCTGTCGGGTTCCTGTATCGCTGTTAGAAGCCTTTTTATATGAGCTGCATGCGCTACCGGTGTACCAGCTGCCGTCATGAAATTTCTGAGGCATCATAGGGCTCCGAAATCATGGACTACCCCGAATGCGTATCTAGAGTCGGTGTAGATATTGGCTGATTTGCCCTTAGCCAATTCACATGCTCTGGTTAGGGCGACCAGTTCAGCAACCTGGGCTGAGTGAGGTGGGCCTAGCGGTTCCGCTTCTATGGTGCCTTGGTCATCTACGACTGCGTATCCAGTACACAAGTCTCCCGAGTCTGACTGTCTATGACAACTACCGTCCGTGTAGAACGTAAGTTCTACATCTTCCAGTGGGTTGTCACTGATGTCAGGCCTTGCGGTAAAATTTTGGGTCAAATATTCCATACAATCATGAGTGTCTTCCTTTGTGCTAAATTCTCCTTCCCTACCACTCTCATCCTCCACCCTTTGTGCCTGTCCAGGCACACCTGGGAGATATGTTGCAGGATTTAATGCACTGCATCTCCTTATGGTGATGTTTACGGGGGCCATTAGTGCCAATTCCCATCTTGTAAACCGCGCTGATGAGACGTGTCTGGTTTGTGCAGAATTTAACAAGGCTGACACTGCATGTGGTGTATGAATTGTGAGGTTGTGACCTAGCACGACGTCTTCGCTTTTCGTTACTAGCAATGCTATCGCAGCAACGCTTCGCAAGCATGTGGGGAGGGATCGCGCTACCGTATCTAGCTGAGCGCTGTAATATGCTACCGGCCTGCTGGCATCACCGTGCTTTTGGGTTAGTACGCCTGCCGCGCAGCCAGCACTTTCTGTTCCGTATAGTTCAAAGGGTTTCCCATAGTCAGGCATACCTAATGCTGGTGCCTGCGTTAGGCACTGTTTAAGTCTCTCAAATGCTGTCTCAGACTCGTCTGTATGCGAAATCCGATCAGGTTTGTTTGAGGAGACCATCTCCTGCAAGGGTAACGCTAGGATGGAAAACCCTGGGATCCAGTTACGGCAATACCCACACATTCCTAAAAATGTTCTGATCTGTTGCTGGGTTTGTGGCAGAGTCATGTCTCTAATTGCTTGAATTCTATCAGCGGTCAGGTGTCTCAGTCCTTGTGTTAGACAGTGTCCCAAATATTTTACCTTAGTTTGGCATAATTGCAACTTGTCTTTGGAAACCTTGTGTCCTGTGTCTGAAAGATGAAACAGGAGCTGTTTCGTATCCTTCAGGGATGCTTCCAATGAATCAGAACACAGTAGTAGATCATCCACGTACTGTATTAATACTGATCCACTCACTGGTTGGAAAGACTGTAAACAATCATGCAAAGCCTGAGAAAATATACTTGGGCTATCTATGAATCCTTGTGGTAATCGAGTCCATGTGTATTGGACTCCTCTGTATGTAAATGCAAACAAATATTGACTGTCAGGGTGCAGAGGTACCGAAAAGAAAGCGGAGCAGAGGTCAATAACAGTGAAAAATTTCGCAGTGGGAGGGATTTGCATTAGGATGACAGCTGGATTTGGCACTACGGGGAACTGACTCTCAACTATTTTGTTAATCCCCCTTAGATCCTGCACTAGCCGGTAACCCCTCCCCCCACTCTTTTTAACAGGGAAGATGGGACTATTGGCAGTGCTGGACGTTCTTACCAGAATGCCCTGTTGTAGCAAGCGCTCTATTACGGGATACACTCCTAACTCCACCTCTGGCTTCAGAGGGTACTGTGGGATTTTTGGAGCTATCCTACCATCTTTTACTTGTACAACTACCGGAGCTACGTTTGCCATTAATCCAGTGTCCTGTCCATCTTTAGTCCAAAGTGACTCTGGTATCTGAGATGTCATTTCTTCTACCTGGGAGGGAGTCCTATTTGTCATAATGGTATGTGACATTAATTTTGACGGGGAGTCTAACATGTCTCGCACTTCCTGAGCGTGATTCTCAGGTATGTCCAAGAATACACCTTCGGGAGTACAATAAATGACGCACCCCATTTTACACAGTAAGTCTCTTCCCAGGAGATTAGTCGGTGCCGATGCAGCCAGCAAAAAGGAATGCTTGGTATGTAAAGGCCCTACTGTAATCTCGGCTGGTTTGCTAACAGGGTAGTGCTGGACTACTCCCGTTACCCCTATGGCTGGAATTGGCTTACCAGTGGTTCTCATGCCCACTGTCGAATTTATCACTGATTTGGCCGCCCCTGTGTCTACAAGAAAGTTTAATGATTTACCAGCTACATTGATTGCAATTTCTGGTTCACTTTCAAGGCTTGCAATCAATTTTACTGGCTGCAGATTACAGGTATGGCCACACCCCTATTGGGTATGGTGACCTCCCTGAATCCCGCTGGCAGCAACTACTTGTGATGGAGTTAATTGGGAGCTACCAGAGGCTTGCCAGTCTCTGTTCGGGGGGTATCTTTTTGTTTCCCCTGTATGTGGCTCATAACTCCGTTTCTGCGGACCTTGCTCCCAATGTCGTGTGTCGTGTCGTTGTCTAGGGGGTTGGTATGAGTTTCGTGAATTCTTCATTCTACAATCTCGTGCCATGTGTCCCTGTTTATGACAAGAATAACAAGTAACCACACTTGACTTACCCACAGGGTTTGGTGATATAAACAAAGGCTGCCTTGTGGTCAGGGCCTGTATACTTACTGACATTAATTTATCACCTTGTTGTTCCCTGTGTCTGGTGATGTTCCTATCGTGATCAATAGCAGCCTCTCTCAAAGTAGCCACAGACAGACCTCGCCAACATGGTTGTGTGGTCTGTACCCTAGTCTTCAATGACTCTTTTAAACCATCCATCAGTACCGATACTGCTACTTCTCGATGGTTTATGTTTGTTTTAATGTCCTCTATGCCTGTGTATTTTGCCATTTCTGATAATGCTCTGTGAAAATACTCTGCAGCTGTTTCTGACTCCTTCTGTTTAATGGAGAATATTTTGTTCCATTTAACTACGGCTGGGAAATACTCTTTTAACTGTAAGCTTATTCTTTTTACATTGTCTTTGTTGTACACATCTGTAAGAGGTACATCCTGATCTAATCCACAGTCAGCTAAAAATTGAGCTGCGTCGACATTGGAGGGTAAACATGCTCTCAGCAATATCTGCCAGTCTTTGTTGTTGGGCTCTAACGTGTTACCTAGGTCTCTGATGTATTTTTGGCTGGCAACTAAGTCTTTTCTAGGGTCAGGGAATTCCGACACTATGGTCCTTAATTCCATTCGGGAAAATGGGCTGTACATGGCAATGTTCCTAACAGGAGTGACTCCTGAAGTGTCTGTTTTCCCATTTGGAACTACTATTACCTTAACAGGATTAACTCTAACAACCTCATTCTGTGTAGATTCTACAGGCTGTGGTGAAATAGTTTCAGCATAATGTATGGTGCCGTACTTACCCGTTGATACGACCTCACCTATCCCTCCGCTAGGGGCTTTTGTTACTAATCTCGGGGGTTGAGCTGTGCCTACAGTGGTCTCTGCTATGGTGGCTGCTAGAGAGAGCGCTGAAATTGTTGCCGATTCGTCCTCTTGATCACACTCCTGAGGAAAGTTCAAAACAGGGTACAACTTGCACGGGTTAATACTTGCATTGGTTAATTGGTTAACATTATCTTTAACATTTACACAGTTGCTAAGTGTTTGTTTGTTACACCTTAATGCGTCATTCTCCGCAACCAATTTCTCTCCTGTTATGTATGGTGGCGGTGGGGCCGTGGCTATCAGTTTTCTGATCGAGCCAGATCCCGCCGCCTGAGCCAATCCTCTCTGTATGTCACCCTCCTGTTGCCACAACTGTAAATAATCATAATGTTTGATTCGTCTCTTGGCTGATTTAATGAGACATATCCTTCTCCTTAAATTCGTTAACACTTCTGTGCTGAAGCTACCTACTCTTGGGAATTTCTCCCCGTCATGTACCGTCATTCTCTCCCATTCATCACATAAAGCTTCTGTGTGACTTCCGTATTTCTCACACATTACATATCTTGCCGACCCGACTGGTCGGTTCACTGAATCAACCCGAACCGAGGTTGATCGCCCCCTACCTGAACAAGTGGCCCCCATAGTTCGAAGGTGTTGCTTTATTCAACCAACCCTTACGCAAACCAAAATGTTCAAAATAGGCTGACGGTGGCGGTTTACCGAGTACCCCACTCACTCGCCCACGCCGACCAATACGACCTGATCACACCGATATGGTGCTGGCGTACTCGACCTAGGGCCCCTGCGACCTGAACCTCTATTTACTGGAACCTGTGAGGGTGATCCGAAGAACACTTACTCTTTCCAGTAACTATTGGTTGTTGGATAGTTCCTGAGTGAGCAGCGAACCTCCCTTAAAATAAAAAAAAATTACACAAATCATGTTAGAATGTACAAATAGCGTTTATGACCTCCGTACACAAATAGTACCGGTCAGGTTTACTAATGCACACAAATACGTGCGGTACAATCGTTCAGCACATAAGCAACTAATCTTATGTACGGAGCGACCAGTGGAATCGAAAATTGCGGCTGCGAATTCCTTCAGCCAGAGCTTGTATGGCCTATATGGGTGTTGCACCAACCCTTTCTTGGTGTTGTGCCTGTGGACTGTATAGCGGACTTCCTTGTCTGCTGTACCTGAACCTGCTGGTCTGCTATGACCTCCTGGTCTGTTACAGTATGACCTCCTGGTCTGCTACACTCTAATGCTCAAATTGTATGTTTTAACCAGGGATGCCTCCCTAGCCACCATGTACGTCACTTACACGCATGTACCTCACGAGAACTCGACTTTTCTTGTGGTTCAACCTCAAAAATTGTAAAAACAAACACTCACTCACCACATATACACTTTTGTTTCTATTTCTATTTCTGCGCAGAAATTTTCCTTAGACCAGATGTGTTACAAATTAGGAGAAGGATCTATTAATTTAAAATTTGAATGTTAAAATAGATTTGCGCGATTTATCGCCTTGCGTTATTTACCGCGTTGCGCTATTTATCGCGTTGGGAAAAAAATTGACGCTTGTGATTTGAGTTACATGGGCGTACCCGTACGCTCCGTTGCGTAATATACGCTGCGTGCGTCGGCCCTTGGATTGCGTACACAAGTCTCAGTCCTTTGTTAGAGACACGTGTACGCAAAGCAAAGATCCACCGTAACACAATTTATACGTTTATCAATGTAGATGATCCTTTATCATCTACCACGCACCACACTGACTTCGCCTTGTCTCTCAGGCACAGCTGTGTGTTTGTCTATACTTTAACTATATTACCTTTACTCAAACTATGAAATAGCGGCAAATCTCTCTTAGCACGTTTATCAACTATAAAACTGGCAAACAGGAGAGTGATATACGAAAATACACAATGAAAAAAAGAAATGCAGATATATATGTGTGCGTGCGTGTGTACGCAAGACAGAAAAATAAACAGTTTTAAAAGAGACTAGCGTGTTGTTCTTACCTCCGGTTCCCGGATTCCTTCAGCACCCTTTACTAAGAGAAGCAGACGCTTATCCAAACAGCACTACGAGGAATATGATCTCCCGCCCTTTGCTGCTGGATAATGTCTGCTGAAATTACCTAGTGCAGATATGTGAAGGACAGGGCGAGCCGCCAATTGATAAAGCTAAATATTTATCTTATATAATACCCTTTATGAGGTCTAAGAACACTGTACGCTATCTACGTATGAAGTACCGTAAGGGTACGCACGTTGCGTAACAATCGCTTAGCCGTAGTCGAGACGCTCAAGCGTCACGTTCGCTCACGGCCAAGAGATCACTGGCAGGCACGCTATTGGCTGCTGACTAACGTAATGATTCGCTATAGCGTAGCGGACGCTCGGGACCACGAGGAGATCACCAGCGGCGCTGACGCTCACAATGTTAAACCTTTATATCTAAACCATAAACAATGCAGTATGCTGTAAAACCTTTGTGTAGAGATAGGGTGTAGATGCAACCTAGTGTAACCTTATTAACTTAAAAGCTGTTTGAGCGTCACCGACGCTCTGAGAATACTAGACACTATAAGAAATACACAGATACCTGGGCTTAGGGTCCAACGCCTAATATGTATATATTTTGAATGATAAACTTGCAAAAGAATTAATACAAATACAAATCATACACTACAATATAACATAGACTACCTAACCAGATAACTACACAGGAAATATAATACAATTACTATTTAAAGGAAAATAAGAGAGAAAGAGGAGAAGGGAGAGGGAGAGAGAGAAATTGGCCCACAATAACAAGAAGATCAATATAGTTGCGGAGAAACACTTACGCACAAAGGGAAACGATCGCATGCGCCTCGATATCCAGCTCCCGATTATCAGCAATGAGAACCGTTGAAGAGAGTGAACTGGATATGGTCGGCCTGCCTATTTATGCCCCACACACAATGCAATTCAATGGTCCCTACAATCTCATTGTTCATTGGACACAGGAATTCGGCTTCGCATTATAACAAAAGGTCATAGGTTGATTCATACAGGTGGGCTGTGACTGCTTCCAACTGTTCAGGTGGGTGGGATACTGGGTTTCCCGCCGCATGACTAAATAAGAACAAATAATAGTAAATGGACATAAACTTCTTATGTCCATAACTATTCGCACGAGCGATTAATCCGCTCCAAACCAACACCGGAATATTGCTATTTAAATACTCTTCCGATGGGTACCAAACACCACTGTATGACCCCTGTTAGACCCTTCGTACAATACAAAGAGGGATCTCTCTGTTCAGGAACATGCTATGTTAACTAAACTTTCAGAATCTATCAAAGGGACCATGATCTACAAAAATACATTATATATTGAAAATATGTAACGATTGAGTCGCACGCTACGATCACATAAACTCTACCGTAAATACGCATACCGTGCGCCTGCGGGTGCCCGCGACTGTGAGTATGCGCACGTACGGGAGAGCGCACGCATGCGCAGCACGGACCTGTGTGAGGTGCAAATATGGTAGTGTGCATAGAGATATTTTTCTGACTTTGACAAAGCCCAACTTATACAGGCTAAAGTCATACGCGCAAGGTCCCCCCGGCATCCCTCCGTAGCTATTGCAGGTGATAGCGGGCTGCAGAGCCGGCCCTAACCAATATAATGCCCTAGGCAAGATTTTGGCTGGTGCCCCCTAGCACCACCGCTAGTTCCGCCTCTGACCCTGAACCCCTTTCCTAGCACCATCACCCCCCACCCATAGCAGTAATTTTTTTGTTTTCCTACCCCCTGTAATTTAAATAAGAACAGTGTCCACATTCGGCGCACAGCCCAAAAAGGTATGTGTTTTTGCTGGCAAGGGGCATGGCCACACAATAGTACCCCCAATTCAAATTATGCCTCACAGTAGTGCAAATTTATTCACAAGTTATCATACGATAGTGTCCCTTATTCACATTACATCACACAGTAGTACCAAGTTACCTTATATACGTTACTTCTCACAGTAGTGCCCCTCATTCACATAACATCATACTGAATTGCTCCTTATTCACATTACACCACACCATATTGCTCTTTATTCTCATTACACCACACCATATTGCTCCTTATTCACATTACACCACACCATATTGCTCTTTATTCACAGTAGTGCCCTTTCTATACGTTACGCCACACAGTAGAGCACCTTATACACATAATGCCACACATTGGTAATGCATTTATACACATAATACCACATAGTAATGCCCCTTACACATATGACACACATTATTAATGTCCTTATAAACATAGTGCACCTTACACATTATGCCAACCCTTATTAATGCCCTTATACACATAATTTCCCTTACACATATGCCGCACATTGTTAATGCCCTTATATACATAATGACACACATAATGTCCCATACACATATGCCACACATTATTAGTGCCCTTATACACATAATGACACTTATAGTGCCCCTTACACATATGTTACACATTATTAATGCCCTTATACAAATAATGACACATATAGTTCCTGGCATGAGTCTACTGGCAGCTCTGCTAACGTCGGGTGCTTATTTTTTATGAAAATGCATCTTATTTGCATTGTTATGTGGCAAGGATGCACAAGCAGCTTCTGCTGATTAAAATGATATGCAGCATGCCTATATATTGTGTGCGACTGTGGCTATATCTGCATACGAAATGCTGCACACAGAATATAGGCATGCCGCATATCATTTTAATCAGAAGAAGCTGCTTGTACCCCTAGGTATACCAGATGCCCTAGGCAATTGCCTAGTTTGCCTATGCCTAAGGCCGGCTCTGGCCTTTGATAAAGCTGCCAAACGCCAGCGAAACGCGTAAGTGAACCAGCCCTGACCCAGACACCCTAAAGCCACCTTCAGGATACCATTGCAGTCATCACCATCTTGGATATTCTCCAATCTATGGACGTGGAAACTTAATAGAGGGAAAACCACCAAACATCTGCGTCGGATCGGAGACAGCCTCTGGACCCTCGCTAGGTGGGATACCCGGCCTATCCACTGCAATTCTGGTAATTATACCACAAGATTGGACATACCTGTATATTTAAAACTAAGGATCCTGTTGATATTGTGACCGGTCACAGGGACATTACTGATACCAAGAGGTGTGCATAGTTATATCAAAACGTCGGTGGTCAGAGACTGGCTTTAGAGGCTCTATCTATTATGGTTCACATTTGTGAGAGCATTTTTTATATGTATGTTGAATAACATTAAAATGTATGTGATTTATTTTAAGGAAACACCTGTTTTTTAGATTTATTATTAGCGCTGTTTTTATGTTTCACACGTTGTAGGAACAGCTCCAGTGTCTGACAATCACTGTCGGACTAATCATTGTCGGGATTAATAGATTTGGACCGCTATACCACACCCGTTCACACAAGGTTATATATTATATTGCTTCTCTAACATGCATTTTTTTCAGGCTAGTTTGTCCCTAAAAACACAGGCTGACAAAGCATCAAATCATGAATGTATGGGAACGTCACTGTGCTGTATGCTCCGTACTAACATGTACAGTACTAGAATATAATATTGCGGCATAGGTGTATATTGTGTATGTGGCACCCTACCTGTTATTATACAGCTCCTCATTGTAGATGTCCGCTCAGTGTTTCTCCTGGTAATAATGCATAGAATGAGGATGAGGAGTCTGTCCAGTTATTTCATAATAGAGCAGATATTTCTTGAGTCACAGCCCCAGCCATTGTACTTCCTGCTGCTGTCAGAATACCATGTATTAAGGGATACAATGTGTGTACATGCTGTGACTCATATTACTTCCTTTAAACATAATTGGAATTCTCCACCCACCATTAAAAGCACCTAGATCTCCAAGTCATACAGTATGTCATATCTCCCAACTTTAGTAAGGTGGGAGGAGGAACAGCGACGCGCGCCAGAGGCGTGAATAGGGGGCATGGTCTTGCGGAGGGTGCTGCGGTTGCTGGCCAAGCCCCCATTTTTGCTACTGTGGGGGCATGCCCAGCACTCTGTGAGCTGCTGGTATGCCCTCTCACCCAGTGAACAGACGCTGTGAGCATGCCAACAGCGTCTATTCACCGCTGCTCTAATAAGCAGGACAGCGAGTGAAAGTCTGGCAACTGACCCCCAAAATCCCCCACCCCCACCCCACCCCACCGCAGGACACGGTGAGCCGCCGGTGGGACAGCAGGACAGTACCAGAAAAAACAAAAATCGGGACAGTTGGGAGGTATGATATGTCAGTAGGGATCCTACTTACCACCCTGGCATTAGCACCCAGTCCTCTAATCCTTCAACATCCATGCTTTGTAAATGATTGCCGCTTTCAAAAAACATCCGAGTTCGGCCAGGGAACCCGCACCTCCGGCCAACTCGGACTTCATTACATACGGCCACAAAAGTAAAATGTTCTTAGTGAGCTGTATCATTGTACTATAAAGAAACTCCACCTTCCGTTATCTTTATAGTATAGGTGAGTTTGTTAATGTGGGGGTTCCATGGCTAAAATACAGTAGTATGAATACAGCAGTTATCTTGTTGTATATGAGTAATTAAATCTGCCTGAAAGACAGAATGGAGTCCGATAGGAATCCAGTACCTTCAGCGTATTCACTGTGTAGGGCCATTTAAAAGTACTGCAACAGTAAAACAGTGAAGGATAATTACACTTAGAATACGGGTTAATAGTAGAAATACTATAAACATTCTTAATTATATACAGAATTAAAAAGTTCCCATAAATGAACTAAAGATGTTTGACATTGTCAATAGATCCCCCCACCCCCATAACCATGACTATTATGGGCCTTATTCAATAGGAGTCAGAAACTGCCGTCTTGTTGGAAAGACGGCAGTTTCCGACTGATTGAGGTCAGAAGGGGTTCCGACCTATTCAATGCCGGGCCTTTTCTTCTGACAAGTCGGGAAACCCAACTTGTTGGAAGTGTGTTGGAATACACGCGGACCGGCAGTTTCAACCGCCGAGCGCGTGTATTGTCGGAAGCGGGGCCAAACCCGACAGGTTTTATCCCAGTTTCCGACAATGTCAATCCGACTTTAAAATTTTTTGGATTGATACTGTCGGGACCGGGCCAAACCTGTCGGATTTGGCCTGAGATTGAATAGAGCGCTGTCAGGTCCCATCAGCTATTGAATACAGCCCTATATGTACCAGGGACGTGCGGTGAGCTAAATGTCTCAGGAGGCACTGGCTAACTCCAGTGCCAGAATTCCATGCAATATATGAGCCAAAGCATACATCTGAGCATTATACACAGGTGCAGCAGTATAAACTCCTGGAAATTTGGGGAGTTTTGATCAGAGATGTGCTGAAAAGGTAAGCAGGTGAGGCACTGCCTCACCTGCCATAGACTTTTCACTCCAGAGTTTGGGCTATAAAAATTAATAGAATAATGCAAAGAAGATATTTCAAACAAATTATTATTATTTTTCAAATACTATATTCAGTCAAAACTCTGGTTTAAATGTAAGTATGACAGGAAAGGCTCTGCCTCTCCTGCCTCACCCCACCACCCGTCACTGATATGTACATGTGTCCTGAGGATGAAACCACAAGAGAATAGTCTCTAGAGAACCACTTACTGCTAAGCTCGCAGTATAAAAGGACATATAATGAAAGTAAACCAACTTTGGCCCTGATTCATAGCTGTATGCTAGTCTGATGTTTTTGCAGTTGGTCAATGATTTTATTACTCCCCGATGCGCCCCTGTGATGTCACTCACTGAGGGGATAAGGATGCAGATTGATTGACAGGGATTGTTTGTAGGTGGTAATGGGGGTGGGGGTGGGGGGTTAGGAAAATGCAGGTGTATTGCGATAATTTTATAGGCGTGTCAGAGCCAGCAACTGCATCTTTGTACTCAGTGTCTCCTGTGTGGGCGTCTTAGTTCCGTCTACCGCACTCAGTAGCCCTAGGGTTACTCAGAAGGCCCATACAATAATCAACTGATCTGCGAATGATGCTGCATCATTGTACACAGACACTGGATTAGTAGAGCTGCCTAATGCTAATCCTGGTGGTTACAACATTGCGTATTTTCTAGAGATGAGCGGGTTCGGTTCCTCGGAAACCGAACCCGCCCGAACTTCAGTTTTTTTTACACGGGTCCGAGCGACTCGGATCTTCCCGCCTTGCTCGGTTAACCCGAGCGCGCCCGAACGTCATCATCCCGCTGTCGGATTCTCGCGAGGCTCGGATTCTATCGCGAGACTCGGATTCTATATAAGGAGCCGCGCGTCGCCGCCATTTTCACACGTGCATTGAGATTGATAGGGAGAGGACGTGGCTGGCGTCCTCTCCGTTTATAGAGAGTGAGACTACTAGAGTAGAGAGAGACACAGTATTATTTACTTTAGTAATTTTGGGGAGCATTAGGAGGAGTACTACTACTTGCTGAAGTGATAGTGTGACTGTATATCTGACTTGTGGGGGAGACAGTGGGGAGCAGTTAGAGTCTGAGAGCAGGAGTACATATTTTAACGTACAGTGCACACTTTTGCTGGCACTCTGCTGCCAGAGTGCCACACTGCCATTGTGACCACACTGACCACCAGTATATATTGTGATTGTCTGCTTAGGAGTACTACTTGCAAGTTGCTGATAGTGTGACCAGTGACCTGACCACCAGTTTAATTAATCACCACCAGTTTAATATATATATATATATATATATATATATATATATATATATATATATAATTGTATATAATATATATATAATTGTATATGTATACCACCTACCCGTGTTTTTTTTTTTTTTTCTTTCTTCTTGATACATACTACTATAGTAGCTTACTGTAGCAGTCTGCGGTGGTGCTGCTGAGCTGACAGTGTCCAGCAGGTCCGTCATCAGTCATTACGTAATAAATATATATACCTGTCCGGCTGCAGTACTAGTGATATTATATATATATATATATATATATATATATTAATTTCATCTCATTATCATCCAGTCTATATTAGCAGCAGACACAGTACGGTAGTCCACGGCTGTAGCTACCTCTGTGTCGGCAGTCGCTGCTCCATCCATAATTGTATACCACCTACCCGTGGTTTTTTTTTTTCTCTTTCTTCTTGATACATACTACTATAGTAGCTTACTGTAGCAGTCTGCGGTGCTGCTGAGCTGACAGTGTCCAGCAGGTCCGTCATCAGTCATTACATAATAAATATATATACCTGTCCGGCTGCAGTACTAGTGATATTATATATATATATATATTAATTTCATCTCATTATCATCCAGTCTATATTAGCAGCAGACACAGTACGTTAGTCCACGGCTGTAGCTACCTCTGTGTCGGCAGTCGCTGCTCCATCCATAATTGTATACCACCTACCCGTGTTTTTTTTTTCTCTTTCTTCTTGATACATACTACTATAGTAGCTTACTGTAGCAGTCTGCGGTGCTGCTGAGCTGACAGTGTCCAGCAGGTCCGTCATCAGTCATTACATAATAAATATATATACCTGTCCGGCTGCAGTACTAGTGATATTATATATATATATATATATATATATATATATATTAATTTCATCTCATTATCATCCAGTCTATATTAGCAGAAGACACAGTACGGTAGTCCACGGCTGTAGCTACCTCTGTGTCGGCAGTCGCTGGTCCATCCATAATTGTATACCACCTACCCGTGGTTTTTTTTTTCTCTTTCTT